>NC_042998.1:17822804-17827804 GCF_006345805.1 Octopus sinensis
GGTTGATAAGTGGCATGGGAAGAGATAGAACGAGGTGAATGGATATGTATGTGTATATGTGCATGTGTGTTTACACATATAATAATGGTGCAGTACGCAGGTATCTAAGCACATATTTCCACTCGCGTTGGTATGTTCGGAAAATATTATTTTACAGATTAGGTAGGTGTCCAGGTGAAGAGAGTTCGTTAGCATACTTATTTTGTCAGTTAAGCATACTCTGGACCTCCTCTTGCGTTGCTATTAAAGTAATACTTGAACCTCTCCATTACTCTCGACTTGTGGAGGCACATGGCCTAGTGGTTAGAGCAGCGGACTCGCGGTCGCGGGATCGCCGGTTCGAATCTCAGACCGAGTGATGTGTGTGTTAATTAGCGAAAACACCTAAGCTCCACGCGGCTCCGGCAGAAATTAATGGCGAACTTCTGCTGACTCTTTCGCCACAAATTTCTCTCAGTTTTTCCTCCTGCATCTCGCAGCTCACCTGCGACGGACCGGCGTCCCGTCCAGGTGGGGAACTTATACGCCAGGGAAACCGGGAAACCGGCCCTTATGAGCCAGATGTGGCCCGAGAAGGGAGAAACAGAATTACTCTCGATTTGACGCTGTGATCCATGGTACTTTCCCTCAACGACCTTGTATGTCTAGATAAAAGCCTGATATTTTGTCTCGCCTAGATATAAAATGAGGACTTATGGTTGTTAAATCTGGTATTGCACGAACTTTCTCTCATGCCCACATATTCCTATACGCCTGTCTGCACGGATCCTTTGATATCACCTCTGTCTTATATACGACTGTTAACTGAACATGTGGTGTTGCCTCTTTGACATGCAAAACCACCTGCAGAGTTCAAGAATATTAGCCATAAATCCAGGGATTTCCTACTCAGAATCAAAGGACTTGAAGCCTATTGAACGTCATACCTCGCCTGCTGTTCATGCAAAGGCAACATTACATGTCATCTTAGCTGATTGTGCAACAAGAGACCTTCGTATGTGTGGTAGAGGTGATATCACAGGATGAATGTGCAAAACTACACGGGCACAGCAGGTCTGTTCAAAACCAAATTTGACAACCATATACACACCTTTATCATGTATGAGAGGTAAAATACCACAGCCATAGCTAGGCATGTATGATCATTGAAGGTTAAGTGACCTAAAAGTGAGACCTGTTGTAGTTGTAATAGTAGTGACTGGAATTGTTCTGAATAAATTCATGAGTAGTGACTGTTCTCAATATATCGTTTTTACTATTTGCGTGGGTATTATTCTAAGGCCTTTGTAGTAGCGTCATTTGTGGTGGACGCATTCAAAATGGGTTTATATTTTGTTATAACACATGACATTTTGCAAATGCGCTGATTACAGGTTGCATCGTCCGTGAATTTAAAGAGGGATAAAATTCTGAAGCTGAGTTGTTTGTTAGTGGCGCAAATGTCGATGTGTTCGCTGAATGCTATTTTTCTGTGTTCTCGAATTTCGACCTGGGATCTATGTAGAGTCACTCTCTTATGTAGGCTGTTTATAGTTTAGCTCAGGTATTGCTCTCGATACCCTGAGCAAGTTAATACATATATTAGGTTTTACCGAAGCACATGTGAGGCTGTTTTTCACTGCAAAACGTAGACCCCGTTTGAAAGAGAACTCTTATCCCTCAATTAGGTTGACACAAATACAACAGTTATTGAAGAAGACGAAGAAGAAGAAGAAAAAGAGGGAGTAGGAAAAGAAGAAAAAGAATAATAACTGTGGTATATATACATACAAATATATATACATTTACATATAAATATATATGTATGTATGTATGTATGTATGTATATAGAAGAATAAGAAGTAGAAAATCTTTGGTACCGTAATATATATTTGAAAAAATGAATAGAATTGGCTTTTCTGATAATTCTTCCACTTTAATAATTAGATGTCTATATCTAATTATTTAAAGTGGAAAAATTATCAGAAAAGCCATTTCTATTCGCTTTCTTTAAATACACACACACACACTTCTTTTAGTATTTTGTCTCGTATTCATTTCTCTTTACGTGTTTTTCATTTCTTTGTAATGTCCTGTTCTTAAGGTGTATATTTTCATTATTTAATAATTGAACACCACTCAGCCCTTTCCAACGGTATCTTTTTACATTTATATGTAATCTCTGTGACTCAACACTCTGTCGCCTGCCTATTTTCTTTCCTTTCTCTCTACCCCCTATCATCTATATTTCTTTTTCTCCCCCTCCTTTTTGTTGGCCCTTGTCTGTCTATCTTTCCTTCTCCCTTCTCCTCACTCCCCCTGTTTCTTTCCTTCATCCACTCTTGCACCCCTTCCCCTCTGTCTGTTGCTCACACGTGACAGCAGGCTACTTTTCTTGTCTATCTGTCTTCTCTGGGTTCGACGGCCAGCCAGCCGGGCGTCATTTCTCTGGATATTTTTTCCTCTTCTAATATATATTCTATATCCTTTCAAAATTTCTCCTAGGCGTTATCCATTACAATTCGTCTTGGCCTAACAGCCCTTAATGTCTGTTTTCTTCCATATGTCCACTCTGGTGTCGTTTGTTCATTCGAATCCCTAACCCTCCACAAATTTTATATTTAAAATTTTTCTGGATGCTGCGATGTTATGAAGTTTTCTTGTCTTGTCGTTGAAATCCCGAAGCAGGGAGTAATATCACAGTCGACAACTGAGGAAGGGCTAGATTTCATTTGAAATTTTGTCCCATATTCATCTGTCGTTGTGTTTTTACGTATTTTCACATTTTGGGGATACCTTGTACCTATATGTAATTTTTCATATATATGTATACATATATATACATATATATATAATATATATATATATATATATATATATATATATATATATATATATATTATATATATTACATATATAATATATACATAATATATATATATATATATAATACATATATATATATATATAATATATATATATATATAATATATATATGTAATATATATATATAATTATTATATATACATATATATATGTATATATATATATATATATACATATATATATGTATATAATATATATATATATATAAAGAGAGAGAGAGAGAATATGAATAATCAGTTCATTGGTGATCTAAACAAATAGGTATGCTGTTTAAGTGCTATAACTGGTCATCCATTGGGTTTCAAGTTCACAGCTGAGGCTGGAACTAGGGATGTGTAGCAGGTTTCAGAGTTCGCAGATATATATTAGAGGAAAAGCACACCAAAAGCTAAGGAAGGACGAGTATCTCAAGTCATTTACAATATTTAATTAGAGTAAGGTGAATTTGAGGTAATTAATTAATTGATTAGTTAATTGAATAATTACCTGTCTTACAGCTGTTTCTGGGATATCCTAGGTGATAGGTTAGTAGTTCCATATACTGGGTATTCCGTCATCAGAGACAAGGATGAGTATGTTTGGAAGTTCTAGACAGGGAATTCACAGTCGATAAAGGAATAAAATAGTAGATAGAAGAATAAAGAGTAAGACAGTAGATAGAAGAATATAGACAGAATAAAGTTCACAGATAGGCGCAGGAGTGGCTGTGTGGTAAGTAGCTTGCTTACCAGCCACATGGTTCCGGGTTCAATCCCACTGCGTGGCATATTGGGCTAGTGTCTTCTGCTATAGCCTCGGGCCGACCAATGCCTTGAGAGTGGATTTGGTAGACGGAAACTGAAAGAAGCCCGTCGTATATATGTATATATATATATATATATATATATGTGTGTGTGTGTGTGTGCGTGTGTGTTTGTGTGTCTGTGTTTTTCCCCCTAGCATTGCTTGACAACCGATGCTGATGTGTTTACGTCCCTGTCACTTAGCGGTTCGGCAAAAGAGACCGATAGAATAAGTACTGGGCTTACAAAGAATAAGTCTGGGGTCGATTTGCTCGACTAAAGGCGGTGCTCCAGCATGGCTGCAGTCAAATGACTGAAACAAGTAAGAGAGAAAAAGAGAAAAGAAAGAGATCATCTTCTTCCAAAGGGTATAGAGGTTGAGACAGATAGATAGACAGAGGGAGAGAGACACACACAAATACACAGAATCGACGTAAGCTTAAATAAAAAACCGTGACAGGTACCGCGATAGATGAACCGCGATGTAGCGAACAATTACAATTGTGAGGAGGGGATAATAGATGACAGCACCTCCTGAGAAGTAAATACTATAGATGTGACGACATGTGTTAGATAAGTATTCACACCGACACAGATTGAATTAGGAAAATAGTTTATTTTCATTAAATCAGTCGTTTGCTATTTTGGTAAATATCCAGTCACTATACGATGACACTTTAGTAAACATATTGGGGTAACCATCGCGACGACATCCAATCACTGCCCATGATGCAATTCCAACAACGAACATTTGGCCATTTCTTGCACACATCAAAGGACCTCCAGAGTCACCCTGTTACAAAACAATAAGGAAATATATAAGAGTGTTGTGGTTTGCTTCAAGATTTGTAATACCGAATTAGGAAATGAAAACAGAAAGTAAGAAAGCTTCTAACAGCGCAGAAAGTTTTACAAAACCCTTTATATCTGGGACGTAAAGGCACATCCTCTGGTAATTATTCAGCTTTCTTATATTCCCTTTTCTTTTTCTTCTATGGAAATTTATCATTACAGGGAAAATATGTACACAATGTATGCTTATTCACATACAATACACAGATGCAAACATATACCTGTATATATTTTTAAGGTTATTTCTACAGATATTCTAGAGAAACCTCAGGTAAATCACAAGAAAATAAATATATGAATTATTGTAGACTTTGTAAACACACCTAAAGTAAGTCTACATTAATTCACATATTTGTTGTCTTGTGATTTACCTTGCATTTTACTTCGCATTACTTTGGCCTTACCCACGATCCCTTATACAATATATTCTACGCAATGCTTCATAGTAATTATTCCATTATAATATATAATGGGCGATGGCCCAGTGGTTAAGACAGTGGA
>NC_042998.1:17832804-17865304 GCF_006345805.1 Octopus sinensis
CACTCCTACAACCATTAAAAAAAGCAGTGAGCTTTTGACAAAATAATCCCTTCATGTAGAAATACTGTTTCTGAATTTTGGCACAAGGCCAGCAATGTTGGGGGAGGGAGCATGTCGATTACATCAACCCCAGTGATCAACTGATACTTATTTCATAGAATTTGCCTATGGTTGTGTGGTAAGTAGCTTGCTTACAAACAGCATGGTTCCGGGTTCAGTACCACTGAGTTGCACCTTGGGCAAGTGTCTTCTACTATAGCCCCAGGCTGACCAAAGCCTTGTGAGTGGATTTGGTAGACAGAAACTGAAAAAAGCCCATTGTATATCTGTGTATATATATATATATATATAAATGTGTGTGTGTGTGTGTGCATGTATATGTTTGTATATCTATGTTTGTTCCCCCAACATCACTTGACAACTGATGCTGGTGTGTTTATGTTGCCGTAACTTAGCAGTTCGGCAAAAGAGACTGATAGAATAAGTACTAAGCTTACAAAGAATAAGTCCTGGCGTTGATTTGCTCGACTAATGGTGGTGCTCCAGCATGGCCACAGCCAAATGACTGAAACAAGTAAAAGAGTAAAAGAGTAAAGAATATCTTCCCTGTAACTTAGCAGTTTGACAAACAGGTCACTAACAGACTAAGTACCAGGCTTTACAAAGAAATAATTACTGGGGTTGATTCATTCAACTAAAACCCTTCAAAGCAGTGTCCCTGCATGATCACAGTCCAATGACTGAAATAAGTAAAAGATAAAAGAACCCTGAGGCCCTTTGAGCAAATGCATTTGCCATAACACTGTTTCAATCAAAGATTCATGAAGAAATTTAGTTAGACAGAAACTGCCTTGAAGTTCATTAAATTCAATGGGCTATGCACAGGGATGACCCTAAGGGTGCTGGCACCGTGAGCAAGCTGAACTTAGGTGCATACAAGCTGATGGTCATGGAAATTTCCTTATCTTTGTTATACCCTCCTTGGTACCCACTAGCACGTGGCACCTCGGGTGACTGCCCGAGTTGCCAGTCCCTTGAGCCAGCCCCGACTATACATGTAATCCATTGGTTCTACTTTTACACATTTCAATCAAGCTTCAATTTTACCCAAGAATTAGGTTAACAGTACATGCCTGTATGTCATGCTCAGCCACTTCCCACTCTTGTTCAATGAATAGATCACCCATCTGAACAATCATTTGCTGATATCAGTGCTAGAGTCATTGTTATAACCAATTGTGCTAATCTTGTTTGTTTTATTCTTGAGCTTACCTGTAGTCATTTTTTAACCCTTTAACACCCTAGTATTCAGATTTCAGAGAAGACACATGGCATAGTGGTTAGTGTATTTACATCATGATCATAAGGTCATAAGTTCAATTCTCAGTGCATTACGTCCTTAAGCAAAACACTTTATTACTTCCACCTTTGCGAAGGAGGAAGTATTGCTTTGAGTCATGTTTGTTTGTTTGTTTCTTTGTCCATGGACAAGATATCTCAAGAACCACTGGATGGATTCAGATGAAATATTCAGGGATGTTTGGCTTCATGACTGGCACAAACTGATTAGATTTTTGGATCGATCCGGTACCAAAATTTTTGAGAGTGGTCGGGTTCATTCTCAGTATTCTCGTTTGTGAGAGCAGTCGAGTTTATTTCAGATATTCTCACTTTAAAAATCATCTCTAGCTAATCATTGAGAGGACGTTGGTGTTGCCTTGGCTGAGGTTTGCACTCTCTGAGTGCTCTTGTTTCACATTGCTCCAGTTCACTCAGTAGGCAAAAATGAGTTGTACTGTAGTTCAATTGGCCAGTCTTGTCAAATTTGGTGTGACATGCTGAATCTCCTTGAGAACTTATGTTAATTTGGTTTCGTGGAGCAAAAGGATGCAAAAATGTTTTATATGAGTTGAAATCTTGCAAGAAAAAATAAGATAGTTGTGAGAACAGGTGAAATAGATGCTTTAAGATATCCACACTATGTTGTATGGCTGGTTACAAAGATGTCAAGTTTGAGATCTCTATGGTCAATTTAGATAGGAAACATTGAGAGGGAATTGGTTACTGAAAGCTAAGTGTGTCTTTCACAATGCCTAAAGTCTACAAAGTTGGGATTTGCAAGGAAATTTTGAGGGAATTGACAGTAAAAATTATGGATAGCATGTGACAAGTTGTTATGAAAAGGAAAATTAAATTAGAATCTGTAAGGCAGTCACAATAGAAAGCATTAGACAGGAGAGTGGTCACATTTAGGAGAGTCTGTTATAAATCTGACATCATCATTATCCTCATCATCATTTAACGTCCATTTTCCATGCTAGCATGGGTTGGACTTTTCGACCAGGGTCTGGGAAGCCAGGAGGCTGCACCAGGCTCCAGTCTGATCTGGCAGTGTTTCTACAGCTGGATGCCTTTCCCAACACCAACCACTCCGTGAGTGTATTGGGTGCTTTTTATGTGCCACCTGCACAAGTGCCAGGGGAGGCTGGAAATGACCATGATCAGTTGGTGCTTTTTATGTGCCACCGGCACTTTTTATGTACCACTGATATAACAATAAGAAAATTATTTGTCTACTTCCTTGATACTAAACACATTGGCAGGGTGTTTACTGTAATGTACAAGAGTACTAAACCGTTTCAATTAGCCTGGATGGGTTGAAATATATCTTGACCAACAGTTGTGATTGACCACTAAAGAATTGTGTTATTCAATTTCAAACAGAAGTGTGCAGCTTTTCAGCAGCACTTTTCCTAACTTTTTAGATTGTGATGTAAGAATAATTCTAATGAATATAATAATGATTAGTGTAGCATTTGGGTTGAGATCAATGTGTAGTGATAATGAGTATAATAATAACAACACTATACATGTCTCTTAACTATTACCTGCTAAACTTTAACCAAACAATTGATTTCATACACTTTTACTCTTTTACTAGTTTCAGTCATTTCACTGTGGCCATGCTGGAGCACCACCTTTAGTCAAGCAAATCAATCCCAGGACTTATTCTTTGTAAGCCTAGTACTTATTCTATCGGTCTCTTTTGCCAATCCGCTAAGTTACGGGGACGTAAACACACCAGCACTGGTTGTCAAGCGATGTTGTGGAGACAAACACAGACACACAAATATATACACAAATATGCACATATATATATACATATATATGACGGGCTTCTTTCAGTTTCCGTCTACCAAATCCACTCACAAGGCTTTGGTCAGCCCGAGGCTATAGTAGAAGAGACTTGCCCAAGGTGCCACACAGTGGGACTGAACCCAGAACCATATGGTTGGTAAGCAAGCTACTTACCACTCCTACGCCTATGCGGTCAAGTTCTACCTACTTCTATATATCTTTATTGATTTTTCTTTTCTGTTTTTTTTTTCTGTCCCCACTTCTAGAATTTGTGCATATTGATACAACTGAGATATTAATCCAATCAACACATTGCCCAATCTGATATTGTAGGCTCATCATTTTTAGTCAGGTCATGAAGGTTTTGCTGTCTTGTCACGCCACTTGGAAGCTAACATTAGGAGGTAGAGTTTGAACTCTGAATGAAAAGAACTGGACCAGACACCACAAAACATTTCACTCAATACTTTTACAATTTTGTCGGTGCCCCACCAGTACTGGTACTTTATTAAAAGTATAAAATGGCAACAACTTACCCATTGCACCCTGTATATATATATATATATATATATATATATATATATATATATATATATATATATATATATATAATATATATATATTATATATATATATATATATATATTATGTATATATATTATATATATATATATATTATATATATATATATATATATTATATATATATATATATATATATATATATATATATGTATATATATATATATATATAATATATATATATATATATACCAGTACAGTGCACCATCCTGTACTGGTACTTTATTAATCAACCAAAGATAATGAAATAGGATTTGAACTTGAGTTATAGATGGGAGAAATAAATACCTCAATGTTTTCTTTGTGACACTCAAACAAATCTAAATACACCTCCTTCACAATCGAAAATATTGGTAATTAAATAATAATTTAATTCAAATTAATAACAAAGATCGCAAATTTGGATAATCTTATATACCAGAGGGAGAGCCGAGTTCTTACATACGTTTCCCCGTGGCCTATGCTGTTCTCCGAATTTCAATATGTTAAATAAATTCTCCCAAAGGCAGAATGAATGAGATTGCACAAGATCGATTATTCACCTAGGTTTTAGTAACCAAAGTTTAGAGAACTAAAAGTATATTTAGAAACACCAGTGCTCAATTGTCCCAATGGCATTACTATCGTATACAGATTTGCAAGATTTATGGCTTTTATTGAATATTTATTTGCCGACGCAGACTGCTACAAGATTCTCCTGAGTCTGTTTCTATTAGAAATAAATAGAAGCTTACAAGAGAAATAGTGCTGCTGTAGTATTATTATTGAAATATATTTATATATACTGACTTACCGAGAGTTGCACCCCAGCCAGTCATGTAACAATCATCGTTTTCATCGAATACCTCTTCCTGTCCAGGTACGCAAACAGTGTTTACAAAATTCTCAAAAGGATTAACAGGTGCTGACAGTTTAACTAGAGCGATATCATTCGGGTAGCCTCCAGCTGGGACATAATCAGGATGCTGTCAAAAAAATTATGCAAAATTGTTATGGTGCAACATATATATGCACGTAAGTATAAATACACACACACACACACACACACGCACATGCACACACACATACACACACACATACACACACCTTTTGCATTTTCTATGTACTGCTTTCTCAGATTTTCGCATCTCTTCTTTTATTCAATCTCTTTAGTTTGTCATAATATGTGGGGTTTTTTCCCTCACAAATATGTTTCAGATATTTCTCAACATATGAAAATTTGGTGGCACTTAAAGACATATATTGCGTCCTGTAAATAAATATTCATCTCTCACCAGATGGAGTACATTTTTGTTAAATTTTCTATCACAGAACAGTACATTATATATAGCTCTGTCTGGCCCCCGTGTCGGTGGCATGTAAAAGTACCATCCATTTGTGTCCGTTGCCAGCCTCGCCTGGCCCCCGTGCCGGTGACACATAAAAGCACCATCCGTTTCGTGGCCGTTTGCCAGCTCTGTCTGGCCCCCGCATTGGTGGCACGTAAAAGCACCATCCGTTCGTGTCCGTTGCCAGCCTCGCCTGGTCCCCGTGCCGGTGACACGTAAAAGCACCATCTGTTCGTGGCCGTTTGCCAGCTCTGTCTGGCACCTGTGCGGGTGGCACGTAAAAAGCACCCACTACACTCACGGAGTGGTTGGCGTTAGGAAGGGCATCCAGCCGTAGAAACACTGCCAGATCTGACTGGGCCTGATGAAGCCTTCCAGCTTCACAGATCCCAGTTGAACCGTCCAACCCATGCTAGCATGGAAAACGGACGCTAAATGATGATGATGATGATATATATATATATATTGTTATATTTCGGAATGGTCATATTGCCAGTTTAGCCAATAAAAACACACGCACTATATATTTGGTGTTATTTTGCTTCAGTGTTATTTATTTTTTACATTAATCTTAATCTTATTTCAGCCAAAGTTCTTTCGTCACACTCCTGTGACCGCATCAGTGGTCCTTTGTTTTCTTCTTTCTTATTTGTGTCTCTCCTTACTAACCGTCAGCCATTTTGTATTTCTATTGTATGTTTTCATTTGCGCATGCTTATATCTCTATGTGCGTCTATGTTTATTTAGTGTGTGTATGTGGGGGATGCCTGTAATATTTGTATCTTCTGTTTATATACGTTCATGTAATTTGTATTTTGTTTTTGTTGTTGTTGTTTTTGTTTATTCTTATTTTTTTTATGTGTTTACATCCACTTATTATTATCAGTACATATGCTTGTATGTATGTATGTATGTATGTATAACAACAATACTAGTGATAATAATAATAAATCGAATCGAAAAAAATAATATATATATATAGATATAGTTATTTATTTCTATTAGTTTATTTATCTGTGTATTTATTATGTTTTCAGGATCCTCTACCGTCATATGTTGTGGTGTGTGCTATTGCTCCAGTCTAGTTTTCTATTCAGGCTAGGTTTATTTTCTATTATGTGTGTAGCTTCTGTAATTTGTCTAATTGTTGCATCTGTTCTATGTGTGGACAATATTTTAATTTCTATGTTATTGATTGATCCCCTGTGTTCCTGTTCGGCATGTTGGTACAGAATCGATGAGCTTTTACCTTCCTTGAGTTGTCTCCAATGTACATTTAGCCGCTCTCCTATGCTTCTTGCCGTTTCCCCTACGTATGTCGTTGTCTTGTTACTGCATCATCCCTCTATACATCTTATACTATAGACTACATTTCTGGCTTTACAGTTTGTTTGTGGGCTAAATCTACATACAGTACAGTACTTATCCGTACAGGGGGTTCTACTAAAAGGATAGGTTCTACCAATTATAGATTTGATAGGGTTGCCTGGCTTTTCAACAACCTTAATTCTTAGCTTAAGTTTGTCTAGAGTCCTTCTAAAGCGGTACGCCAGTTCACCTCCAGGGGTGGTGTCAACGAACATGACACTCTGGTATTTATGGCCATCATACCAAGAGTTGGCCTTCCCTATTTTCTTTTTTGTCCTTTCTATAGTATTCCATGACTTGTTCCTATAGAGTGGGCAAATCCCATTCCTATCATTACATAATATATTATCAAATTTCTTCATGGCTCCTTTGTATACTCTGATCCTTTCTTTATGGCTGTAACCTGAGAACTGCATGTGGTGAATGAAATATTGTATGTGTCTCTTTAACTCTGTGGGCTCGCACATGCGTGACACATTTCTCATTATTCTGACGAGGTCTGCCATCAAAATATTGAATTTGGCATTGTCCGCAATGGCTGAGTTCCGGTGGATCAAGTATTTTGAGGCCATAGGTTTGGCATAGTATGAATGAAGGATTTGGGTTTTATTATTCACAATTTCTAGCCAGAGTTCAGTGTCTAGTACTGGTAGTCTATGGTTGGGGTGTTTAGTGGGGTAGTCTATTGTGACCTTAATACTCTGGTGGATGGAGTTAGCTATTTGCTGGATGCTCTCCATAGTATTAGTTTCTATTACTATATCAACATTACTCTCTTGTGGGGGTGCCTTTACCACTATGTTGATATCATAGAACAAAATAGTGAGAGTGCATATTTACGAGTATGGAGTTCTGTGTTAGGCATTCTTCAAGCCTTCTGTCCCACCATACCATGAAAAGGTTGGCCACATCACCAGCGATACTAACGCCGATGGCTGCCCCCTCGTCCTGGACATATATTTTATTATTAAACTTAAACGTGTGGCCTTTTAGGGTAACTCTTATACTAGCTCCTAGTGCATGTGCAATCATTTTCTTTATCTGATGGACATTTGCGGGGCTCCGTATGGCTCTGGTCCATCCACACCATCTTTCTATATGTGTCTTCCTAGCCATAGAACAAAATAAGAATAAACAAAAACCGCTAGGGTGTGGCACTTTTTCACACAACTATCTTCATCCATTCTCGCCACATGACCATACAAGCGCAAATGTCTCTCTTGCACACCACAACTGATGCTGCTTAGGTCCAACTTTTCTCTCAAGGTACTTACACTCTGTTGAGTATGAACACTGACATTACACATCCATCGGAGCATACTGGCTTCATTTCTTGTGAGCTTATGCATATGCTCCCTTTTAAAGCCTAGCCAGGCTCATGGGCCCAGTTTCCTGGTTTCAATGGCGTATATGTTCCCCAGCTGGATAGGACGCCAGTCCATCGCAGCGTTACTCCCTTTTGCCAGCTGAGTGGACTGGAGCAACGTGAAATGAAGTGTTTTGCTCAAAAACACAACGCATCACCTGATCCAGGAATCGAAACCACAATCTTACAATCATGGTGCTGACATCCTAACCTAAGCCACACACCTCCATGATAATAAATATATATATATATATATATATATAGTATATATATATATATATATATATATAAATAAATCAGCAATAATCCTCATCACTGCCACTATCTCCCCTCCATAGAGAGAAAGAAAAGAATTAATAAATTGAATTATATTACCAAAGACTAAACTATACATACTTAAGCCAGATAGGAAATATGATCCTCTTGCTGATAAAATGGTAAGGAAGATAAGGAATCTCAATGGACCATAACATCTTAGAATTTAAGAAATTACTTATTAGGCTAATGCTCTCCTATTAAACTATAAGGTCATAAATTGAATTAGAGATAAATATTTGAGACACACATAGTATTAAATGCTTTTAAAATATGGGTTCTTGCTTTTGTTATTATTCTAATATTATATGAGTCATTCCAATAACAATCTGGCCTACCTCGGTTAGGATAATACAATTATAATGGAATATGAGAATAGGAGTGGTATATTGATCTGAGTCAAAAAATACTTGGTAAAGTGTATTACATCAAGGCATACTACGTAATATGTATGTGTGTGAGTGTATATATATGTGTATGTGTATATATGTGTGTGTATATATGTTTGTGTGTGTGAGTTTGTGTTTATATATATATATATACATATATAAGTTCAGTAAAAATTTAGATTCAGTTGAATATGGTACTTAAGTTAAAGGCACCAGAATTTAGTATGGTATTATCCATATAATTCAAAATGGGGTGATTATAATCAAAATAAGCAACAAGGATATCCAGAGGTAATGCAGTACGATCGTTTCATGCAAGTCCATTTAATTGAACAATGCAAGTATTACATCAGTTTTAAAATATAGACCAATCTTCAGCTGCATATATTCTTGTTGCTTATTTTGATTATAAATATATATATATATAGATAGATATAGATATATGGATGGAAGCACTCCGTCGGTTACGACGACGAGGGTTCCCGTTGATCCGTATCAACGGAACAGCGTGCTTGTGAAATTAACGTGTAAGTGGCTGAGCATCCACAGACACGTGTACCCATAACGTAGTTCTCGGGGATATTCAGCGTGACACAGAGAGTGACAAGGTCGACCCCTTGAAATACAGGTACAACAGAAACAAGAAGTAAGAGTGAGAGAAAGTTGTGGTGAAAGAGTACAGCAGGGATCACCACTATCCTCTGCCGGAGCCTCATGGAGCTTTAGGTGTTTTCGCTCAATAAACACTCACAACGCTCGGTCTGGGAATCGAAACCGCGATCCTATAACCGCGAGTCCACTGCCCTAACCACTGGGCCATTGCGCCTCCACAGATATAGATATATACACATATACATATTGGATTTGTGCAAATCCTTTCCCTACTATAAAAAATCATCATACATAGGCATTGCTTCAAGAAAAGGTAGGACCTATCACACAAAATGGTTGGTTGTAGCTCTCACATGTGTGGGCTTTCGATCAGGTAATGGCAATACTTCAACACAAGTTTGCAGCCATAATATATAATATATATCCTACAGAGTGGTTGGTGTTAGGAAGGGCATCCAACCATACATATATATATATAGACATTATATATATACATACATATATGTATATACATATATATACACACACGCCTTCCCTTCTCTGGATCTTTCCTTTTCCTATGTTTCCGACGAAGAGCTCCGCTCGAAAAGTTAAACCCTCCTTCTTCCCTTCCTTCCTGAGCGTCCAATAATACTATATTTGTTCCACGTCCTCACGTTGTTGTGTTTTCTCTTTGTGTTTTCATGTTTGGATTAACTATATATATATATATATATATATATATATTATGTGGTGGTGACACATAGAATGCTCTCATACCAGTGCTGCATAAGGACACCCATGCCAGTGGTATGTAAAAAGCCCCCAGCACTCTCTGTAAAGTGGTTAGTGGTAGGAAAGGCATCCAGCTATAGAAACCATGCCACATCAAAACAATTCTAATCTGGACAGCTCCCTGACTGGCTTCTGTCAAACTATCCAACCCATGCCAGCATGGGAAATTGATGTTAAACAATGATGATGATATATTTAGATAGATAGACAGAGAGGCAGATAAATGATAGATAGATAAATGGATATATATATATATATATATATATATATATATATAGTGCCGCCTCGACTGGCTTCCGTGCAGGTGGCACGTAAATGCACCAATCCGGCCGTGGCCGATGCCAGCCTCGCCTGGCACCAGTGCAGGTGGCACGTAAAAAGCACCCACTACACTCACGGAGTGGTTGGCGTTAGGAAGGGCATCCAGCTGTAGAAACATTGCTAGATAAGACCGGAGCCTGGTGCAACCGTCTGGCTTCCCAGATCCTCGGTCGAACCGTCCAACCCATGCTAGCATGGAGAACGGACGTTAAACGATGATGATGATGATGATGATGATGATGATATATATATACATATACATTATATAATTAGGGTTCAGTAAAAAAAAATTACTTTACCACACACCGAACTTTTAGAAATAGCAGCCAAAGAATTTAGCTATTTCCTCTACTATAAGAAGAGTCTCCCAGACAATGTATACTCAAAAACAATTCACGTAGGTATAGAGGGAAAAATAACGAAAGATCACACGTACATCGATTACTTGAGAACGCCGTTTCTGGGTTAGTTAGATATAGAGATGTTAGAAATACATACCCATATCAACATTCCTGTCATCAGCCCAATGATATGTATTTCTAGCATTTCTATATCTAACTAACCCAGAAACAGCGTTCTCAAGTAATCGATGTACGTGTGATCTTTCGTTGCTTTTCCCTCTATACCTACATGAATTATTCTTGAGTATACATTGTCTGGGAGACTCTTCTTATAGTAGAAGAAATAGCTAAATTCTTTGGCTGCTATTTCTAAAAGTTCGGTGTGTGATAAAGTAAAATGATTTTTGCTGAACCCTAATTATATAACGTAATGTTTTAAATATACCGTAAATGGTCTTTTTACATACTGAACACTACTTGGTAAAATTATTAATTAATAATTAATTAATTTTACCCTTTTATTATTGACGATATATACATATATATATATGTTAGTTAGATAGATAGATAGATAGATAGATAGATAGATAGATAGATAGATAGATAGATAGATAGATAGATAGATAGATAGATAGATAGACAGACAGACAGATACATAGACAGACAGATATGTGTGTGTGTTTGTGTGTGTGTGTGTGTGTGTGTGTGTATGTGTGTGAGTGTGTGTGTGTGTGTGCATGTGTGAGTGTGTGTGTATGTGTCATTGTATTGATGCTCATCCCCAACACTGGTTGACCATTGGTGTTGATTTATTTACATCTCCATCGTGTAGCTTTCCAATAAAAGAGATGATACTATAAGACTCAGGCTTAAAAGTAAGCACTGGGGGTCGATTTAATTTCCCCAAACTCTTCCAGGCATTGCTTCAGCATGACTACAGTCCAATGAGGGGAGCAAATAGCAAAGAAAGAATATACAGTAGAGAGATAGAGAGGGTGGGAAATACAATTATTTCCCAAATAACCTTAGTCAAATAGCTTATTACTTACGATTACTATTTCATCCACATATCTGTACACTTCAAATCCTGAGTCATTGATTAGGTCATTGTCGGCTAATACCACTTGTAATATCTGAGGACTGTTGAAAGTACTGAAAGCAGAGAAGAAGAAAAAGGGAGATATGGGTGAGAGAAATATAAGGGGAAGATAATTAAATAAATTTGACCGAGGCAAAGTAAGATAGGACTTTTTTACAGCAATGTTTTATACATACATATATATTACTTTACAACCCATTGGAGGCACAATGGCCCAGTGGTTAGGGCAGCGGACTCGTGGTGATAGGATCATGGTTTCGATTCTCAGACTGGGCATTGTAAGTGCTTATTGAGTGAAAACACGTAAAGCTCCACGAGGCTCCGGCAGGGATGGTGGTGATCCCTGCTGTACTCTTTCATCACAACTTTCTCTCACTCTTACTTCCTGTTTCTGTTGTACCTGTATTTCAAAGGGCTGGCCTTGTCACTCTCTGTGTCACACTGAATATCCCCGAGAACTACGTTAAGGGTACAAGTGTCTGTGGAGTGCTCAGCCACTTACACGTTAATTTCACGAGCAGGCTGATCAGATCAACCGGAACCCTCATCGTCGTAACCGAGTGAGTGCTTCCACAAGGGGCTAAACACAGAGGGGACAAACAAGGACAGACAAACGGATTAAGTCGATTCCATCGACCCCAGTGCGTAACTGGTACTTAATTTATCAACCCTGAAAGGATGAAAGGATGAAAGGCAAAGTCGACCTCGGCGGAATTTGTACTCAGAATGTAGCAGCAGACAAAATACCTAATTCTTTACTACCCACAAGGGGCTAAACACAGAGGGGACAAACAAGGACAGACAAACGGATTAAATTGATTACATCGACCCCAGCGCGTAACTGGTACTTAATTTATCGACCCCGAAATGATGAAAGGCAAAATCGACCTCGGCGGAATTTGAACTTGGAACGTAATGACAGACGAAATATGGCTATGCATTTCGCCCGGTGTGCTAACATTTCTGCCAACTTGCCACCTTCTTATACATATATATATGCCTCTATGTATCTGCCTTTTAGTACATGTGTATTTGTACACATACATACATGCATGCATATATATATATATAAATCTGTATGTAAAGGGCAAGGGGTGAAGGGTAAAGACTCCCTTCGGTCACAAATGGCCATGGGATTGCACCTTGAAAGTTAGCCTCTAAGGTACAAGTCCAGGCAAGGTTGTTTGTGGAAGACCAGCACTGGCCTTCCCAAACATACCAGCCTCCTGTTCTATAATTTAGAGATGTGGAATTCTGTACATTATTTACATTTTTTAAAAATTGGATGGATACGTGTCCTCATCTTGTTTGTTGTTACCACAATATTTCGGCTGATTTACTTTCCAGCCATCAGCTGGTGTCCTGGTGGAATTTTGAATCCAACCCTGGGTTCTAATTCTTAAGGTATTTTTTTGCTGATGTTAAAATTATTAATATTATTTATTCAGGGCTCTGCCTGGAACTGAACTCGGAATCTCGGGGTTAGTAGTTAAGGGAGCGGGCTACTAACACCAAGATTCCAAGTTCAATTCCCAGCAGTGCCTTGAATAAATAATATTAATGATAGTAACATCATCATCATCATCATCATCATTGTTTAACGTCTGCTTTCCATGCTAGAATGGGTTGGACGATTTTGTCTGAAGGCTGGCAAACCAGATGGCTGCACCAGGTTCCAATCTTGACCTGGCAGAGTTTCTACAGCTGGATGCCCTTCCTAACACCAACCACTCCGAAAGTGTACTGGGTGCTTTTTACGTGCCACCGGCATGGGGGCCAGTCAGGTGGTACTGGCAATGACCTCGCTCAAATTTTTTTTACACTTCAGCAGTAACATCAGCAGAAAATACCTTAGAAATAAGAACTCAAGTTTGGGTTCAAAATTCCACCAGGACACCTGCTGAAGGCTGGAGGATATATCAGCCGAAACGTTGTAGTAACAACAAACAAGATGAGGACAAATAGCCATCTAATGTAAATGATGTAAATAATGCCAGCCTCCTCTTTCCATGCCACCAATTTTATGCAAGGGAAAGGCAAAGGCCAATACAGTTTGGCACCAGTGGTGTCACAACTCATTTTTACATCTGAGTGAATTGGAGCAATGAGAAATAAAGTGTCTTGCTGAAGAATACAATCCATATCCCAGTCCGGGAATCAAACTCACAACCCCACAACTGTAAGCCCCATGCTCTAACCACTGAGCCATCATACATACATATATACATTAAAGGAGGTGCCATACATTTATACACACATGTAATCGGTGTTAGCAAGGGCATCCAGCTGTAGAAACTCTGCCAGATCAAGATTGGAGCCTTGTGCAGCCATCTGGTTCGCCAGACCTCAGTCAAATCGTCCAACCCATGCTAGCATGGAAAGCAGACGTTAAACGATGATGATGATGATGATGATGTATTCGACTTATCCCTACCCCAAAATTGCTGGCATTGTGTCAAAATTTAAAATCGGTATTTTCTGAGATTGCAATGCAAATTAATGTATTCACATCAATTGAATAACAACAGTCAGGAAGTATTTTTAAGTCATTTTACTTGACGATAGATATAAATAAGCAAGCAGTTGCTTGTACACAAATTTTGCCTCAAGTTAATTTAATGTTTCATTAATTTGAAACTGGCAATCAATGAAGCAAGACAGTTATAAAAATTATGTTTAATTGATAGAAACCAACTATCTGTTTTTGGTTGAACAGGTGTAAGAGAGGTCATCATAAAGCAATTAAACTATGGGAAATCATATGTTTAATTAATGAACACAAGCAATATATTTTAGTTGCATAGTGATTCAAATTTTAAAGTTTTTAAATGATTGAAAAGAGTTACAGGAAAGACATGCCCCTAACTATTACTTATAATTAACAAGTAAAGGAATCAACTTGGAAAACGCTGATAGAGCTGCAAAAAGGTATTTTGGATCACCCTTTAGAAAGTAAACTATGATGTCATAGGTATGGTTGTGTAGTAAGCAGTTTGCTTCCGCTACTGTTGAAATATATTGTGATGAATTTTATGTTTCAAAATGTTGCTTACTTTTTACTCAACCTGATACATACCCATTAGGAGATAAGCATTACTGTAAATCAACCTATTTTATCAGTTACTGGCAGTATCGCCCGGCGTTGCTCGGGTTTGTAAGGGAAATAACTATATAAGCATTTTTAGAGAGTTATAGCAAAAAAATAGCAAAAAATGCATTAAAAATGGAAAAAAAATTATGGTAAATTTTTTTTTTAATCGTTGACTCATCGTAGACATTTTTAGAGAGTTACTTCCCTTATATAATAGCGAAAAAAATGCATTAAAATGGGAAAAAATTATGGTAATTTTTTTTTTTAATTGTAGACTCATCGTAGACGCGCGCTAATACCCAGAAGGGCTCGATATGAATCACAACTATAAGATACCCGCTTTTGGTTAAACTGCACCGCAAAATGTGGGAGTAGTTAGGAATCTAAATCGTAGGAGACACACACACAACCTTACTTTTATATATAAAGATGTAATCCATGTTTATCTGGAGGGTTCAAAACGATAAGGTGCTAAACAAATGTGGTTAGAAAGTCTGGCATCTCCACATCTTAGTGAAATCTGTTTAAAAATGCCATCACTTCTGTGCAAGAACAGTTCGGGGCTCAGTTAACAAAAGCTACTAGCTTAAAAACGAAAATGGCAGAATACCAGCAGTATTCATATGTTAATTACAAGTATTTGTTATATTGATAAGTTAGACTTGAAAGGGTAGCAATATATTTCTTTATTGCCCACAAAGGGCTAAATATAGAGGGGACAAACAAGGAAAGACAAAGGGATTAAATCGATTACATCGAGCCCAGTGCGTAACTGGTACTTTATTTATCGACCTTGAAAGGATGAAAGGCAAAGTCGACCTCGGCGGAATTTGAACTCAGAACTTAACGACAGACATAATACGAATAAGCATTTCGCCCGGCGCACTAACGTTTCTGCCAGCTCGCCGCCTTAGAAAGGGCAGCAATATGTAGAAAATGGAATGGATGAATGATTGAAGGATTGAATGGCTATTCAAGACCATTGAGTTAAACTATTGGCTCTACTCAAGAGGTGCATGATAATCTGTGGGTAAACAATGGCAGTAATAAGTTTAAAGCAAGGAGTGCTTCAAAATATGTGTTACCAATATAACAAATACTTGTACTTAACATATGAATACACCTGGGAGTAACTTGGGAGAACAGCATTTGATATTTTTCTGTAGAGGGTCAATACCAGCACCCACTGACTGGCTCCCATGCCAGTGGCATGTAAAAAGTACCATCTCAACGTGATCATTGCCAGTACCCACTGACTGGCTCCCGTGCCAGTGGCATGTAAAAAGCACCATCTGAACGTGAGCATTGCCAGATCAATCTGACTGGCTCCTGTGCCGGTAGCACGTAAAACAGCACCCACTACACTCTCGGAGTGGTTGGCGTTAGGAAGGGCATCCAACTGTAGAAACATTGCCACATCAGATTGGAGCCTGGTGCAGCTGCTGGCTCTCCAGACCTCAGTCAAACCTTCTGACCCATGCCAGCATGGAAAACGGACGTTAAACTATGATGATGATGATGATGATGAAAACAGGAGCTCATTTGCTTCCCAGAGCTTTGATGACTACGAAGAATGCAAAAACACACGTCACGTTATCAGCATTATGATTTTGTGAGCTTTGAGAATGAATAAAATAATATATTCAATGTGTGTGTGTACACTAAGAGATAACTAGTTAGACAGACAGATAGATAGATATTTACATACATAGATGGATGCGTGTGTATATGTGTGCACGTGTTCATATATATATGTGTATGTATATGTATATATATATACACACACAGACACACACACATATATGCATATATGTATATATATATATATATATATATATATATATATACATACACAGACACACACATATATGCATATATATATATATACATACATATATATACACAGGCACACACATATATGCACATATATATATATACATGCATATATATACACAGGCACACACATATATGCAAATATATATATATATATATATATATATATATAATATATATTATATATATATATAGACATGTACATATATATATATATATATATATATATATATATATATATATATATATATGTGCGTGGTGTGTGTGTGTATATACATACATATACATACACACACACACATAAATACACATATATCTATGTGAAAAATGTAGGATGCTGATAAATAATTTAGGACCGAGTACAACCTTTTTACAATATCAATTTTATGTCTCATAAATATGAGAACCTAATATAATTACTACAATAGATTAAATGGCATATTTAATATTTTATTGCGATACGTCTCACGAGATATAGTGATCTTGTCATGTGAAATATCATACAACATAAACTCTTGATTTATTAAAATTTTTCTACACCTCTAGAGGATGTTCAACAGTTGACAAGTGGTAACTAAGAGATGTTTCATATGAGAAAGAGAATCAATCTCAAGAACTAAGACTTCTCTAAAGTCAATAATTCATTAAAGTGCAGGTTTACCGTCTTGAGATAAGAGGACACTCATGGATTCATTGTTCTACCTCAATAGGTATCATCAATGCTACCCTATCTCCTGCAGCTAAGGAACATACAATGATATTTGATATACCTGCATCTGTCTATGCTGTTCGTGTATATGCCAAAGGTCACACTGGCTTGATTCTCTTCATTTAAGTTTAAACAAACTGAGGCAAATTAATTCTATATACGAGGGGCGTTTAATAAGTAATGCCCCTGACCCACTTCCCATAGCAGTAGAGCAACGACACTTGGCACAGTTATTAGTCTTTTCCTACGTAGGAACTACCCAGAGTTATGCATTTCTCCCATCGTTTGATACAGCTCTAGAGACCGTTTTTGTAGAAGACCCCAGCTTGGTCCTCCAACCATGATGTGACTTCAGAAATCAAGGCTGCATCATCTGGGAAACGCTTTCCTTTCAAAATCAACTTCATGGCTGGGAAGAGGTGAAAATCAGAGGGTGCAAGGGGAGGAGTTCATAGCTGCACGCCTGTGCTTCTGATCTGGCGACACGCGAGTTGTGGACCGGAGCGTTTTCCTGCAGGAGGAGGATGCCTTTGCTGATCTTGCCCCGCCTCTTGATTTTGATAGCTTCTCTTAATTTCCTCAAAAGTGAAGCATAATAGGCTCCTGTAATTTTTATACCCTTTGCCAGGAAATCTGTCATCACTACTCCGTCCTGGTCCCAGAAGACTGTGAGCATAACCTTGTCAGCGGAGGGCTGCACCCTTGCCTTCTTTGGAGGAGGTGAGTCACGGTGCTTCTACTGCATTGACTGGGCTTTGGTCTATGGATCATAGTGATGGACCCAGGTTTTATCCTGTGTGATCAGTCTTTTGAAAAATTTTGACTCATCTTCTTGGCATATCTCCAAATTCATCCTCGAGCACTCAACGCGTTCTTGCTTCTGGAAAGGTGTGAGCAACCTGGAAATCCATCTGGCAGACACCTTTTGCATATGCAAATGGTCATGAATGATAGTTTCCACAGACCCGGTACTAATTTTGACCTCATCGGCTATTTGGCGAATAGTTATGCGTTGACCTTCCAAAATGGCAGCCTCAACTTGACGGACAGACGTCTCATCAACGGCAGAAGGGGGCGACCAGATCTGGGAGCTGTTTCCAGAGTTCCGACCATGTTTGAATTCACAATGCCAGCGTTTAACAAGGTCATATGATGGGGCATCATCACCATAAGTTACTTTCATTTCATCAAAAGTCTCCCGTGGTGTGCGTCCTTTCAAATACAAAAACCAGATCACTGCTCGACACTCAACAGGCTCCATTTCACACTTGACTCAGTTCAAACACCTGTAAATCAGAAACCACAATTAGTTCAGAGCTGTAATTCGCCACTTGATCTATAGAGGTATAAATAAGTGCACATGCAACATTTCAGCTAGATCAAACAACTGCAAGTGGGTCAGGGGCATTACTTATTGAACGCTTCTCGTATATAGAAGTTGTCTGTGTTTGGCAAGTTTGATAGCCTTCAACTAACACTATCTCCTCCGAGACCCTGCAGCACAAGTTGACCAAAATTGAGAGTATTATAGAAGAAGGCTTGCTCTTCATTCCATGTTAAGACCAAAACTTATTTACATCAAAAAGGTGCTTTTTTTCTATGAAAATCCCTATTTTTTAACCATTTTTTGACAGCTGGGTCGCCATTTTCTGGTGTATTTCAACCAGAAAAATGTTCACTTAAAGTGAATAACAAGCTACATAATGCAAAATGTTTACTTTTCAAAAATTCCAATTCTAAAAGGTTGAAACAAACCCAAACAACACCGGGCGTTACTGCTAGTAAGCTATAAATGTGTTCTATTCTCTTCATATATGTATCTATCACTTGTCTGCTGGAGACAGTGTGGGGAAATTGTTGTGCTGATGACACCTATTGAGGTAGAAACATGTATCCATGACTAACCTTCAGCTTCAAGACAATAAGCAAGTCAACTTTAATAACATGTCTTTACTTCAATAGCATGTCAACCTTGAGAGTTTTACCCCTTCTGATGTAGGGCTGGTCTCCGTTATCAAAAGGTAAATGTGAGACATTCTCTAGGAGTGGAAATAATTTAACAACTCAAGAATTCAGGTTTCATGGTATTTTTTATACCTGTATATATCCATATTGTCCATATAAATGATACTTGTCACTCTAAGTTGTTTATCTTTGCACATTTTTGTTTAATAACTACATAGCCTAAGGTGGGGGTATGTGGTTGAAAAGCTTGTATATATGTGTGTGTACGTGGATATATATGTGTGTGTGTGTATGTATATATATATATATATATATATATATATATATACTTTTTATCTTATATTAAACTTTTTAATACTTTTTGATTGTTATATATATTTGATAATTTTTTTTAAAAATTAAATAAGTAAATAAAAAATAAAAATAAAAATAAATATATATATATATATGTGTGTGTGTGTGTGTGTATTTAAAAATTTATAATATAATTAATGATTATTAATTTTTAACTTTAAATTCAAATAATTAAATTTGAATTTTTAATATATTTTGTATATCATATTAATTAATTTTATTTCTATGTTTTGGTTTATGATTTTTGGTTTGATTTGCATAATAGTGGATTTATCTCTAATTTAGTTTATATATATATACTAGCAGTATCGCCCGGCGTTGCTCAGGTTTGTAAGGGAAATAACTATAAAACATTTTTAGAGAGTTATAGCCAAAAAACAGCAAAAAGATGGAAAAAAATTATGGTAAATTTTTTTTTTAGTTAAAAAAGGTGGAGTTGCGTCCCCTAGACAGTTTGTGGTTTGTGTTTCTGATTCTCGACCCCATGTCGAATTTATCGATTTTTTTCAGAACTGGGGGAACTTTTCAAAATTTTCGCTGCGTTAGTTTTGAATTATGACATTGGGCTATGTGTGTGTCAAGTTTCATCATAATCGGTTGAAAGCCGTGGTCAGGGTGAGGGTACAAGAAAACAGACACACAGAAACACGCACAGACAAACTGCCGTTTATATAGAGAGAGATATACAGGTATACTGCACCCTACATCGTTAAGTGGTTCCAGGAGACACAACTTAAGTCAAATTAACTAGGCTAGGCTAGGCTGAATTTACTTGTCTCTAGGCTAAACTGATAATAACCATTCCCAGTTCTGTACTTTATTTATGAGTGCATTTTCAATAATACATGATTAATAAAAAAAAACAATTTTAACCTTACAAACAAATTATTTTTATTTTTTAATACAGTTCAGTGAAAAATAAAAGTAATCTAAATTCACGAATATAATTTGGCGGTGCTTACCATGCATCACGGATGCTTTATTTATGAATGCAGTTTGCAATAAGAGATGGTAAAATAAAAGCCTTTCTTAAGCTTAAAAAACAAATTCAGTAACTATTATTATATTGCAATATAAAAAAAAACTAAATTATTTTAGACTTACCAATATGTACATACAATTTGGTGTTTTACATCGCGGATTTAGATGGCTATGGATCATCAACATCAACAGCTGACTCTGGCTGTTCTTGTTCAATGCACTTAAAAACCCGGTTGAGAGTCCCTTGAACTGTCTTCTTTTATCCTCAAGGATTACATTATAAGGAGCAAAAGCCTTGAGACAAGCCCCATAATCTTGGAAATGCATTTAGCATTTGGATCCATATCCTCATAGAAAGACCTTTTTGATATATGCAAATGCTTGCTGCATTTTCTTAATGGTAAAGTGACGTGGCTCAGGTTTGACTTCCTCTTCTATATTTTACTGCTTGTGAAGCTCTATGAAATCCTCATTCCTCAGGAGCTACTTATCTGTTTCAAATAAATCTGTGAAATCCTCCTCCTCCAAATCCATTTCCAGTTCTTTGCTTGTAGTCACCAAAGTTTTGTTGATAGCAACATTATCAAACCGCTTAAAATCATTCATGAATTGTGGGAATAGCTTCTTCCATACAGCATTCAGAGCCATGCTCTATACATCATTCCATGCAGCTGATATGATCTATACATCCTTGTAGATATCATATCTCTTCTAAAAATTACATAGTGACAGACTAACAGTGAAGCTTGAAGCAGTTTGATGCCACTAAACTAAAAAGATTGAAACACTGCAGCGGATGAGCTACAGGGAGAGGCTGAGGAAACCACAGCTTTACTCCCTGGTGTGAAGGCGTTAGAGATATGCAATAATATACATATGGAAAATCCTAGAAAAGCTTGTACCTAACTTTGGCATTGAGTGTTATATGAATGGAAGAAGTGGCCACCATTGTAATGTAGCAAAGGTACCTATTTCTTTACTAAACACAGAGAGGACAAACAAGGACAGACGTCGACCCCAGTGCATAACTGGTACTTAATTTATCGACCCCGAAAGGATGAAAGGCAAAGTCGACCTCGGCGGAATTTGAACTCAGAACGTAACAGCAGACGAAATACTGCTAAGCATTTCGCCCGGTGTGCTAACGGTTCTGGTACCATCCACTCCATCTAAATTCAGGACCAGGTACTGCAATAGTCTAGGGTTCAAATGCCTACAGCTCTTCAATACCCTGCCACAAAAATTAAGAAATTTGCATAGGAGGTGGAAATAGATGTCTTCAATAAGGAAATAGATATAGTACCCTCCACAATGCGGTGGGTGAACCAACAGCCTGACATGAGGTATAGACGGGGGCAGCGGAATCAAACTCCCTTGTACACCAAATGTACCAACAGCTAGGACGAAGACATATGCCGGAGTGTTGAAATGAAACATCCAAACTGACAAAATCAGAAAGACCATAGCGGTGCTCCAGCATGAACACAGCTGCATAGATAAATGTGCAAAAGAGTAATATATATATATATATATATATATATATATATATATATAGTTAATCCAAACAAGAAAACACAAAAAAACACAACAACGCGAGGACGTGGAACAAATATAGTATTATTGGACGCTCAGGAAAGAAGGGAAGAAGGAGGGTTTAACGCTTCAAGCGGAGCTCTTCGTCGAAAACATAGGAGAAGGAAAGATCCCGAGAAGGGAAGACAGAGGGAAAAAAAATCGCCAACGTTACACACGAGGCTACATGTATATATATCATATCTGTGTGTATATACAAGGTGTGGTGAATATATAGTCCTCTAAATTACACAAAAATGAGAATAACGCTGATATCTCATTTTAACAGATCCATTTACCAAAATGACATGAAAATATCTTGAAATACTAAAGAGTAAATTCATTCAATAAAATCGCCATTGGCTTAAACCACGGACTCCAGACGACTTTGGAATCTCCTGCAACTATTCTGGACGGTCTCCTTGTTGGTGAATGCTGTCATAATACTTGTCTTCAGTTCTTCTTTGGTGTTGCAAGGTGTTTTATTGGTCTCTCGCTCAACTGCACCCCACACATTATAATCAAGTGGGTTGCAGTATGGTGAGTTATGTGGCCAGATGTGGTCACAAGAAATTGTCTGACAGGGGCTAAACACAGAGGGAACAAACAAACGGATTGAGTCGATTATATCGACTCCAGTGCGTAACTGGTACTTAATTTATCGACCCCGAATGGATGAAAGGGAAAGTCGACCTCGGCGGAATTTGAACTCAGAACGTAACGGCAGACGAAATACGGCTACGCATTTCGCCCGGCGTGCTAACGATTCTACCAGCTCGCCGCCCTCTTGTGCCTTATAATGTAACACACACACCGGTAAATTTCCACTTATTTCTTATTTTTATTTTCCTAAAATTTTCGTTGCGTCTTGCAACCTTTTCAATAGTCACACACACACACACACACACTCATATATATATATATATATATATATATATATATATATATATATGTATGTATGCATGTATTTATGTAAGTATGTATGTATGTATGTATGTATGTATGTATGTATGTATGTATATGTATATATATATCTAAATATCTATAACTATCTATCACACGCACGTGAATATAAGGTTGTACGTGTGTGTGTGTTTGTAAGTGTTAGTGTGTGCGTGCCCACATGTGTGTATGTGTGTACGTGTATGTGTGTGCATGTGTGTGTGTGTATGTTTGCATGTGTGAACGTTTGCGTATGGTTACAAATCTATAATGCGAACGTCTCTTAATTTCATATTACTAAACATGTTCAATTCTTCTTTCATTCTTTTTTTTATTTTATTTTATTAATATTATTATTTTTTTGTTTTTGGTTTCTTCTATGAACTATAAATAGATTATTGAACAAATACAAAGTACCATCTTCTCATAAATGGTAATCGTTACAGCTGAGATCAAAGGGGCCGCCATGGTGCTTTTCTTCATTACTGTTACATCCGTGCTCTTTTACCGGGAAGCAGCACGTTCCTGTTAGTAACTGAAATGGTAGGAAATAGAAACTGTAGACATCTCTGCGAAGGTCAGGAAAGAGAGAATGGAACGGCACAGCCATGAATATACGATAATGGTACCGAAGGTGACGTTGTTGTTGTTGTTGCTGATGATGATGATGATGATGATGATGATGATGATTATCATGATATTGATGTCAAATTTGATATTTATGCCGACGATGACGATAAAGATTATGTCGACGGTGGAGGTCACGGTGGTGGTGGTGGTGGTGGTAATCTTGACGATGTTGGTGGCGACGGCAAAACTGCCTTTGATCTTTTGAATGAGTACTGTTCTTCATATAGTGCGGTGTGTGTGTGTATATATATATAATATATATATATATATATATATATATATATATATATATATATATATATGTGTGTGTGTGTGTGTGTGTGTGTGTATGTATACCGCATTTCAACGTGTATAAGGAACCCCTTTTTTGTGTCAAAAATTAGGTTTAAAAATATGGGAGTTTCTTATGGATAGTATTATAATCCTTTAGAAAAGCTTTTTTCCAAATTTTAAGCCCCCAAAATTAAGGGGTTCCTTATGCATGAGGGTTCTTTATACACGTATATACATATATGCATACACACACATATACAGTATAATTATACAGTATACATATATACATATATATATATATACACATATATACACCTGAAGATTGTCGATCAAGACAAGAAACGATTGTAGTGGCGGTTTTTTTGACTATTTATTAAAATTTTATGTTTTGATTAAGTCTTTCCTTGTTTGTTTTGCAAAATAGTGGTTTTGTCTCTAATAATATTTTATAATATTTTACTATAAAATTGGATTTAATCCTAAATCTGATTTTTTCCCTGTAAATTTTGATTTATTCCCTAATATTTATTATTATTATATATACACATATATATACAGTATAAATACAGTATATACATACATATATGTACACACACACACACACACACACACACGCACATATATATGCATACATATATAGGGAGAGTTTACGAAAAAAACAAAAGACGAAGACTAGTGGTGTACAAAACAAACAGATGTATAAGTATAACGCTCAGGAATGGAAAAAGTCTTTTACGTTTCGAGCCTACGCTCTTCTACAGAAACGGACACAGAAAAAAAACCAGGAAAGAAACAAGGAGAGAAAAAGTGTGTAGTGGCTAACGACCAATCATGGCGACTATATATATATATATGTATATATATATATATATATATATATAATATATTATATATATATATATATATACGCACACCCCACATACATTATTACACGTATACGTAGAAGTATACATACATGGAAACATACATACATACATGCATGCATGCATATATGTACGTACATGTGTATATACGTATGTATATGTATGTTTTATATATGCATTCTCATGCATATAGTTGCATATCTAGACAAGCGCATTGCAAGTCAAATGTGTGAGTGGAACAGTAAACATCTGCAAGACATTTCTCAAGTTACAAAGTGTATTTGTCTGTGTTAACAACATCCTAAAGATGTAGCCTTGCATTTTTATTGGAAACCGGCTCCTTCCTGGGTGGAAGATTTATAATAATCAAAAAAATAGAAGAGACATACATACATACATACACCGTATATACATACATACATACATACATACATACATACATACATACATACATACATACATACATACATATATACGTACATACAAACGTACATACATACGTACGTACGTACATAGAAACATACAAACATACATACATACATACGTACATACAAACGTACATACAAACAAATGTACGTACATACAAACATACAAACATACATATATGCATACATACATACATACATACATACATACATGCATACATACATACATGCATACATACATACATGCATACATACATACGTACGTACGTACATAGAAACATACATACATACATACATACGTACATACTTACATACATACATACATCATACATACATACATAAATACATACATACATACATACATACATGCATACATACATACATGCATACATACACACATACATACATGCATACATACATACATGCATACATACATACGTACGTACGTACATAGAAACATACATACATACATACATACGTACATACTTACATGCATACATACATACGTACGTACGTACATACATGCATACACACATACATACATACGTACGTACATACATGCATACACACATACATACATACGTACATACATACGTACATACATACATACATACATACATGCATACATACATACATACGTACATACATACATGCATACATACATACATACATACATACATACATACATACATACATACATACATACATACATACATACATACATACATACATACATACATACATACATACATACATACATACATACATACATACATACATACATGCATACATACATACATACATACATACGTATATACAAACGTACATACATACGTACGTACGTACATAGAAACATACGTACATACAAACAAACGTACGTACATACAAACATACATACATGCATGCATACATACATACATGCATACATACATACATGCATACATACATACATACATACGTACGTACGTACATAGAAACATACATACATACATACATGCATACGTACATATATGCATACGTACATACGTACGTACGTACATACATACATACATACCTACATACGTACGTACGTCCGTACATACATAGATACATACATACATACATACATACATACATACATACATACATGCATACATACATACATACATACGTACGTACGTACATAGAAACATACATACATACATACATGCATACGTACATATATGCATACGTACATACGTACGTACGTACATACATACATACATACCTACATACGTACGTACGTCCGTACATACATACATACATACATACATACATACATACATACATACATACATACATACATACATATATGCATACATATTTCCGTATACACAGACATACCAAAAGTAGGTAGAGATCCCTTATGCTGTTCTATCTGTGCGGACACAACCTGGTGCCTCAAACTTGTTAATGTTTAATGCGCAGCGACGTCTACTAAATGCTTGATTGAGTATCTAAGTGCAACAAATAACATTATTTTGCTTATCGAAATAAATATTTTAAAAATATTATTTCTCGAGATAACTCAGTGAGCGAGTGTGTGTATGTGTGTATGTGTGTATGTGTGTACGTGCGCGTGTTTGTGCGCGTGAGCGCGTTTGATCGTCATTATATCCAACATAATGTGGACGCTTTAGTAAAACACGAGGTTCTGCAGTATTCGCCTCGAGAGGTCCATTCGTATACCTATTTCTTTATTACCTACAAGGGGCTAAACATAGAGGGGACAAACAAGGACAGACATAGGTATTAAGTCGATTACATCGACCCCAGTGCGCAACTGGTACTTAATTTATCGACCCCGAACGGATGAAAGGCAAAGTCGACCTCGGTGGAATTTGAACTCAGAACGTAACGGCAGACGAAATACCGCGAAGCATTTCGCCCGGCGTGCTAACGTTTCTGCCAGCTCGCCGCCTTTCGTATACCGTAAATCCTCGAGTATAGTCCGCCCTTGAGTATAATACGCAAGGGATTTCTGAGGAGTCTGTACCTCTGAAAAGCCTAAATGTTGTGTATAATACGCACACCTTCTTTAACTTGAGTCAAGGGGGTCTATATAACGTCCTTGGTTTGTAAAAATGTATACGGTAACGTCCTTTATTATTATTGTATATATAACATAATGCAAACGTGTAGCTTTTTTGTGCATTTTATTTGCAGAAAATAAAGAAATAACAGTAATAACGTTTAATAAATGTTGCTTACTGCAAGTTATGGATGATTCTCTTAAGACTTCATTGCTTTTAGGCTTAGCTTGAGGTATTTTCGCGCCCGACATCACAAAATGCGTCTGAATAAACATTGCCGGACAGCAAATAGAGACTCAGACATTGCTTAGAAAACAATTTTCATTTTTAACCTCGTATATAGTACGCACTTGTGACTTTGACCTTTAAATTTTGGGAAAAATATGCGGATTATACACGAGGATTTATGGTTGACGTGTGGTGCGTAATAGCAAAGACAACGAATCGCAGCGGACGAAAATCATCTGGCGTGGGAACGTATGCTACGATATATGTCTGTGTTTTTATGCACCATGCGTCTATGTGAGAGAACTGTCAAAGTCGAACACCGCAGTATTCAGCGTTCTAGCAAAACATCCATGTGAAGCTGGCTATAAAGACTGCCCTTGGGTAGTAACTCTCTTTCCATCGCTTATATTTATATATGACTAGCAGTATCGCCCGGCGTTGCTCGGGTTTGTAAGGGAAATAACTATATAAGCATTTTTTAGAGAGTTATAGCCAAAAAATAGCAAAAAAATGCATTAAAAATGGAAAAAAATGATGGTAATTTTTTTTAATCGTTGACTCATCGTAGACATTTTTAGAGAGTTACGTCCCTTATATAATATCGAAAAAATGCATTAAAATGGAAAAAAATGATGGTAATTTTTTTTTTAAATCGTAGACTCATCGTAGACGCGCGCTAATACCCAGAAGAGGTCGATATGAATCACTACTATAAGATACCCGGTTTTGGTTAAACTGCACCGCAAAATGTGGGAGTAGTTAGGAATCTAAATCGTAGGAGACAGACACACAACTTGACTTTTATATATAAAGATTATGTTTTCGGTATTATAACGAAACTATGAATACATAAATTATTATTAATCTACTCACCCATACACACAATGCGCTGCAGTAAGGATCCAGCTTGGGTGAACGAGTACTCCACCACATCGATGCGATGGTGGATCGGTTAGTACCTGCAAGGAAACCTGCCAGGGCCAAGTTCCTTCTGCTGCTGGGCCTCCACCGATTATGAAAGGGCTTATTGAGTAACCACAGGAACCTAGATGTGAAAATTAGAAAGTGTGTCTTTAAAACCTTATTCAAAATTTCAGAGGTAAATTATTTTTTTCATTTTCAAATTGTATAAGTCATTGGACTGCCGTGATTCTGAGGCACCGCCTTGAAGGGTTTTAGTCGAACGAATCAACCCCAGTATTTAAAGCGGTTTTAAAACTTGGTACTCATTCTTAGTTGAACAGCTACGTTATGAGGATGTTAACTAACTAACACCGGTTGTCAACAGTGGGTGGGACAAACATAAAGAAAGACATACATATAGATACATATACATTTATATATTTATATACACACACACACATATATTTGTATGTATGTATATAGGCGCAGGAGTGGCTGTGTGGTAAGTAGCTTGCTTACCAACCACATGGTTCCGGGTTCAGTCCCCTGCGTGGCATCTTGGGCAAGTGTCTTCTGCTATAGCCTCGGGCCGACCAAAGCCTTGTGAGTGGATTGGTAGACGGAAACTGAAAGAATCCTGTCGTATATATGTAATATATATATATATATATTATATATTATATATATATATATAGGTTATCAGTAACAATATAGGGTGAAATTAATTATTTGGAATAATTATTAATTACCCAAGTAGATTCGCATGTAAAAGACTCATTTGTCTGTGTTTGCCTTTCAAGTGCTGTTTTTACTGAGATCTCCCTTTTAGTAGAAAGAATAGCTATAACTCTTTGACTGCTATTTCTAAATTCGGTGTGTGTGAGGCAATTCGTTGCTAAACCCTTAATTGCTTAGTATTACTTAAATTTTCCTCGAATGAGGCTACATTTTACATGAAATCTACTTGTGTATTAATAATTATTCCAAATTAATTAATTTCACCTATATTGTTACTGATAACCATATTCATCCCAGTAAATGACGCATCTTGTCTTGGCTACACGCGGTGGGAAGGTGGTGGTGACACACAACTTTCATTCACACTTTGAATTTGGTGATACTGTAACGGCTTTTAGCTCGCTCTAATACTGAGTTGAGATGATGCCTTCTAGTATCTCGATTTAATATACAATTATTCATAATTGTGTATCCTACGCTGATGAGAAAGATTGGTAAGATATAATTATCTAATCTTATGCTTTCCTAAAACTTAATTTCGAAACGTACGTCCGTAGGTGACTTAAAATTGTATGATAGATTGCCTCATTTCATTCTCTCTTACCTGTCTGTGTTTGCCTTTCAAGTGCTGTGTTTTTACTGAGATCTCCCTTTTAGTAGAAAGAATAGCTATAACTCTTGACTGCTATTTCTAAATTCGGTGTGTGGTGAGGCAATTCGTTGCTAAACCCTAATAGTGCTTAGTATATCTATATATATATATATATATATATATATATATATATATATATATATATATATATATATATATATGTATGTGTGTGTTATGTTTGTGTTCTGTGTTTGTCCCTTTAGCATTGCTTGACAACCGGTGCTGGTGTGTTTACGTCCCCGTCACTTAGCGGTTCGACAAAAGAGACCGATAGAATAAGTACTGGGCTTACAATGAATAAGTCCCGGGGTCGATTTGCTCGACCAAAGGTGGTGCTCCAGCATGGCCGCAGTCAAATGACTGAAACAAGTAAAAGAGTATACATACATGCACAAACACGACGGGCTTTTCCTCAGTCAGTCAAATAACCTCACCAAGGTTTGGTTAGCCTGATGCTATAATGGATGACACTCGGTCAAGTTGACATCCAGTGAGACTGAAACCGGAACCATGTGATTGGGAAGTGAAGTTCTTATCACACAGCCATGCCTGTGCCTAAATTGAAACATTTCTTATCAGTCTTTAAGCATCTGTCTGTCTTTGTTTTGATGCGCAGTAAGTTTGTTCTCAGTACTTGACAAGCTGTAGCTGTCAGCAGAAGTGTTATAACCAGTTAAAGATTATATTTAAACAAATCGTATTAATCATTCAAAACATTCGCTTAAACAGTGTGTTTAAAATGTCATCGACTTCTGTAAACGAATAATTTGATATATTTAAAGATGTTACAAGATACTTCAGATTCCGTGTCTTTTACGCCTAAACGAGAAGATTCATAAATTTATCATTTTCCAGCTTTAATTAAGCACTGTGTTAAACATAAAGCAAATGAGAAAATACACGAACAGCAGCCATCGTATCATTTGTTATCCGGTATCAGATTATGTTTTAAGACGGTGAGCCGGCAGAAACGTCGGCACGCCGGGCGAAATGCCCAGCGGTATTTCGTATGCCGTTACGTTCTGAGTTCAAATTCCACCGAGGTCGACTTTGCCTTTCATCCTTTCGAGGTCGATTAAATAAATACCAGTTACGCACTGTGGTCGATATAATCGACTTAAACCGTTTGTCCTCTCTATGTTTAGCCCCTTGTGGGCAATAAAGAACTAAGAAACATTGGCACGCCGGGCGAAATGTTTAGCGGTATTTCGTCTGTCTTTAAATTCTGAGTTCAAATTCCACCGAGGTCGACTTTGCCTTTCATCCTTTCGAGGTCGATTAAATAAGTACCAGTTACGCACTGTGGTCGATATAATCGACTTAATCCGTTTGTCTGTCCTTGTTTGTCCTCTCTGTGTTTAGCCCCTTGTCGGTAATAAAGAAATAGGTATTTCGTCAGCCGCTATGTTCTGAGTTCAAATTTCGCCGAAGTCGACTTTACCTTTCATCCTTTCGGGGTCGATAAATAAGTACCAGTTACGCACTGGGGTCGATATAATCAACTTAATCCGTTTGTCAGTCCTTGTTTGTCTCGTCTATGTTTAGCCCCTTGTGGGCAATAAAGAAATACACATACACACACACACACACACACACACACACACACACACACGCATACACACACATACACAATATAAGTGAGCTATACCAAAACTCCTCCACACTGAGGTACTGAAGTCAAAACTTTGTACCGGGGAATCTGCTTACCACACAGCCATACCTGAGATTCTATACACTTCCTATAATTTCTATAATGCTCATGTCGCTTACAGAAATATGAGAGAATTATTAATCTATCATGGTGATTAACTTCTTTATGTGATGATAGGATGTATTAAAGAGTGCGGATTAATTGAGTCAATCGTCCAGATTATATCCACACTAAAGTATATTATTGAATTTAGAGGCCCGCAGGATTTTAAGATAAGACATGCAAAAAGGTTGGTAAATGGGCCCAGTGGTATGCTTCGCCACAAGTTTGTTTTCTCATAATTTTCAGTGAAATAAATGTTTTGAATGAAATTTTCTACAAATATTTTTTAGAGCATTTTTATAGGCACAGGAGTGGCTTTGGGGTAAGTATCTTGCTTACCAACCACATGGTTCCGGGTTCAGTCCCACTGCGTGGCACCTTGAGCAAGTGTCTTCTACTATAGCCTCGGGCCGACCAAAGCCTTGTGAGTGGATTTGGTAGACGGAAACTGGAAGAAGCCCGTCGCATATATATATATGTATATATATACGTATGTGTGTGTATATGTTTGTGTGTCTGTGTTTGTCCCCCCAACATCGCTTGTCCACCGATGCTGGTGTGTTTACGTTCCCCTAACTTAGCGGTTCGGCAAAAGAGACCGATGGAATAAGTACTAGGCTTACGAAGAATAAGTCCTGGGGTCGATTTGCTCGACTAAAGGCGGTGCTCCAGCATGGCCGCAGTCACATGACTGAAACAAGTAAAAGAGAGTGTGCAGTTTACAATGAAATCGCATTTAACGTAAAATAATGGTGGCTACATACGCATGCGTAAAGACAAATCATTTTTTTCCCAAAATTTCAAGTTATATCATGGAAATATATATTAATAACGTGTCTCTCTATCTATGTGTGCACGGATACCAATGTTTGTTCTACATCAAATTCCAGTATAATCGTCAACTG
>NC_042998.1:17870304-17907804 GCF_006345805.1 Octopus sinensis
CGTAACGGCAGACGAAATACGGCTACGCATTTCGCCCGGTGTGCTAACGTTTCTGCCAGCGGCAACAAGAATCTCCGAACAAATAAAAATAATAATTTATTTTCGCCGAAATAAGCATCTCATCTCTGGACATCGGTAGCCTGGACGCCTTGGGGATGGAAGCAGCAGAGTCGGTTTAAATCACAATTGTGAAGGTATTCTTCACATATTCGCCTAAGTCGTATTCGTCTTCACACGGAGCTTGTCTGGGCTGCGTCTAGCTCGGTTGGCGGCAGGCGCGAAGAGGGAGAATACTGGTCAAGCGTAGCTGCTGCTGATGACTGCGTTTGCGCATAAGGGACTTCCGACAGGCCCTCCGGAAGACTAATCCTTGCGCATGTGTGGATGAAAATCCCAAGATGGTGTCTTACTACACATGCATCACATAATTTTTTCAACATTTCAAGTTATATTTTTTTAGATACATTTGTGGTGTACGTCTGTATGCATATGTGCACGACCACCACTTCTTTTTTTTTCACAAATTCCGATATATATTTCTTTACTACCCACAAGGGGCTAAACACAGAGGGGACAAACAAGGACAGACAAAGGGATTAAGTCGATTTCATCGACTCCAGTGCGTAACTGGTACTTAATTTATCGACCCTGAAAGGATGAAAGGCAAAGTCGATCTCGGCGGAATTTGAACTCAGAACGTAACGGCAGACGAAATACGGCTACGCATTTCGCCAAGCGTGCTAACGTTTCTGCCAGCTCGCCGCCTTAGAAATTCCGATATAATTGTATCTACTCCATCTGATAGGTATTTGTACAAAATTTCATTTACAAATATTAATATTTAAGAAATTTTGGAGTAAAGGAAGTCCGTGAGTGGGCAGTTATGTCCTTTTAAAACTGAAAAGACGTGTCTGAAAATTAAAAGTCGGTATGGTCACGGATCGACTGCTTTTGACAATGTATCTGCATCAGATATTATACTGAGCAAAAAATAGTTATGCATCACCGCTGCAAGCTACGACAGAACTAGAGATTTGTTTACTGTTTCGTTAGATGCGTGTTTTCATCTCTCTATATATAAAGGCGGCGTGCTGGCAGACTCGTTAGCGCGCCGGGCGAAATGCTTAGCGGTATTTCGTCTGTCGTTACGTTCTGAGTTCAAATTCCGCCGAGGTCGACATGGCCTTTCATCTTTTCGGGGTCGATAAATAAAGTACCAGTTTCGCACTGGGGTCGATATAATCGACTTAATCCCTTTGTCTGTCCTTGTTTGTCCCCTCTATGTTTAGCCCCTTGTGGGCAATAAAGAAGTATATATATAAACGGCAAAATGTCTGTGTGTGTGTGTGCGTGTGTGTGTCCTTTATACAAATCCACAATTTTTCAGTTGGAGGGCATGCACTTTCTATGGTCATTCAAAACCGTCCAAGGGTGGTCGTGCACATCTTTACATTTCCCCAGTCACTCCGCAAAGCCATTAAAAAGAATTCAATAAACCGGCCCCTTATGTTTCAGGTAACAAAAGTCTTTAATACAAGGGACGTAACTCACTCCAGCAGTTTAATCTAAAGATATTAAACCATAGCAAGGGAAATAACTCTTTAAAACTCTGCATTTCCTCCCCTTTGTTATGTATCACACCATACGTGCAAGCATTTTTGATTTGAGAAATGCAGGGAATAATTAACGAGTTAGACCAAGTGAATGATAAGAGAGAGGGATTTTCATGAAAGACAAATATGCTTGACTAGCACTAGACCCGGCAACGCCGGGTCATAGTGCTAGTTTAAATATAAATGTCTAAAATTCACCGGGATCCAGTTCGAAAGGAGCTATGTGGTCTTCAACAGTTTAATGTTTCGCACACCGGGATAAAAGGCCAATCAAATGAAGTGCTGAGAGTTGAGTAAATATTAAACTTTAGCAGATCATTTCTTGGCGTACAGTAGTAAGGACGGTATTATTTTTCGGCGTGCTGGCAGAATCGTTAGCACGCCGGGCGAATTGCTTAGCAGTATTTTGTCTGCCGTTACGTTCTGAGTTCAAATTCCGCCGAGGTCGACTTTGCCTTTCATCCTTTCGGGGTCGATAAATTAAGTACCTGTTACGCACTGGGGACGGTGTAATCGGCTTAATCCGTTTGTCTGTCCTTGTTTGTCCCCTTTGTGTTTAGCCCCTTGTGGGTAGTAAAGAAATAGGTATTATTTTCCGTTTATTACTCTCACTTCTTTCAGTCATTTGACTGTGGCCATGCTGGAGCACCGCCTTTAGTCGAGGAAATCGACTCTAGGACTTACTCTTTGTAAGCCTAGTACTTATTCTATCAGTATTTTTTTGCCGAACCGCTAAGTTACGAGGACGTAAACACACCAGCATCGGTTGCTAAGCGATGTTGGGGGAACACACACAGACACACAAACACACACACACACACACACACATATATATATATGCATATATACGACGGGCATCTTTCAGTTTCCCTCAACCAAATCTACTCACAAGGCTTTGGTCGGCCCGAGGCTATAGTAGAAGACACTTACCCAAGGTGCCACGTATTGGGAGTGAACCCGGAACCATGTGGTTCGTAAGCAAGCTACTTTATTTCAGAAATTTTGCCATAAAGGCACGATACTGAGTAGCTTGCGGGCTGGACAAATACATTGATGAGGTGAATGATGATAAAGAGAAAACAAAAAAAAAAAAAACGCCCGTTGATCCTTTGCTTCTCTAAGCAAGCTACTTTATTTCATAAAATTTGTCATCATAGAAAGTACAAAGATTGTGTAGTTTTGCGGGCTGGACAAACGCATTAATGAATGAAAATGAAATAAAATGAATAAATGAGAGGCGAAACCCAACACCCACCGATTGGATTTTTCTCGAAAACATATTTTCTGTTTTTCAAAAATCATTATGAGGTTTCAAACCTCTTTCAAGAAGGAGGCACTAAAGCCTCTTACTTAACATGTTTTTTTAAACACACAATTGAGATTATAAACCACTACAAATATTAGGCTGTCCCAAAAGTTCGTAAACACTTGCGAAATTTGAATTTTTACTCGCCAAGTACTAACAAAAACAACAAAAATTATTCCTCAAAATAAAGACCATTATTTTCCAAGACTTTCTACGAACTTTTGGGACAACCTTATAATAAAATAAGATGAGGTTTCAAAACCCCTAACGAGGCAAGCAACTTACCATACAGCCACTCCTACGCCTATGTTATTTAATATGGCAATCTGTGGACAATTGCATCGTTGATCAAAGGTTTTTTTCACAATGGAGGGGGACCTGTAACTCAGTGAACTTTGTTCGAAAGCATCCCTTTACGGCAATGATTTATTCTTTGCGGACACATGACGTAAATACGCACACACACACACACACACACAACACACGCACATGCACACACAACAGCAGCATATTTCGCCCAGAAGATATTAGATAATTTAAATTTATGACAAAAGACATTGGCCTCAGATACCGCTGTAGGAGATGGAAATAGTAACCACATGACTGTATGCGAAGCCAACATCTTACCACAAAACCATATGAGGCTCTGTATCAGGCAAGGTCAACCCTTATCAAGAAATGGGCAGCATTAGGCATGGCTCAATATCAGTCGGGGCTCACTATTAAAAGAAGTGAAGGTAATTCTTTCGTTACACATTCCACTCAGAAGATCTCGCAGGTCGCATTTTACCTATGATAAGATAGAATAAAAGCAAACGTCTCAATACGTACGGTGTCGTTTATACGACACTACTCAAGTACAGAGATCCCGTTGCATCTACGTAACGATATCAAGTGGTGGGGGTAATCTAATTTTACCAAAACTACTGTTAATGATGTAAGGGGCGCCACAATATCGTCTGTTTCCACAAAATATCGTCTGTTTTTAATCTGATGTTTTGACAGTGCATACTCGCTAGGCTTTGGTTAGGGTTAGGTTTGGATTAGTTTTAGGGTTAGGGTTACGCAGAAAATGGGTGGTGTACGTATTCTTCACCTCCGCCAGTTTGGGTTAGTTTTTAGTTTCGACTTACACAAGGGTCGCTTATGTGAAGTCACTGTAGTTTTGGTAAAACTAGCTTACCTCCTCTTTGGATGCGTCGGGATCTCTGTATTTACGTAGTACCTATTTCTTTACTTATCCGCAAGGGGATAAACACAGAAGAGACAAACAAGGACATACAAACAGATTAATTCGATTATATCGACTCCAGTGTGTAACTGGTACTCATTTAATCGACCCCGAAAGGATGAAAGGCAAAGTCGACCTCGGCGGAATTTGAACTCAGAATATAGCGGCAGACGAAATACTGCTAATTTCGCCCGGCGTGCTAACGTTTCTGCCAGCTCGCCGCCTTAGTAGTACCGTTTATACATTAGCATAACATTTGATATTGCATAGCTTCTGAGACAACTGTTACTTATCTATACTGAAAAAAAAAAAAATACATCACATGATCTTTATCGGAAAGCGCAGGCGTGGCTGTGTAGTAAGAAGTTTGCTTTCGGGTTCAGTCCTACTGCATGGCACCTTGGGCAAAAACGTCCTCTACTTTAGCTCCAGGCTGACCAATGACTTGTGAATGGATTTGAAAGAAGGAAACAGCTTGGGAAGCCTGTCGCGTGTCTGTGTGTCTGTGTGTGAGCGCGCTCGCGCGTATCATCCTGTTCGTATTTGTCCCTCACTACTGCTTGTCATGTTTACATCCCCGTAACTTAGCGGTTCGGCAAATTACAAGTATAAGACTGATAGTAAAAGTACTAGGTTTTATTTTTTTTTTAAATACCGTGGTCGATTTGTTCGACTAAATCTGTAAAGGCGGTGCCCCAGTATGGCCGCAAACTAAGGACTGAAACAAGTAAAAAATAGAAGATTAAAGGCAAAGGAGTGGCTGTGTGGTAAGTAGCTTGCTTACCAACCACATGGTTCCGGGTTCAGTCCCACTGCGTGGCATCTTGGGCAAGTGACTTCTACTATAGCCTAGGGCCGACCAAAGCCTTGTGAGTGGATTTGGTAGACGGAAACTGAAAGAAGCCCGTCTTATATATGTATATATATATATATATATATACTTTGATACTTTGATACTTTGATAGGTTTCGGCCATTATTGGCCCAGGCCATGTCTAACTTAATAGCACCACCTGGTGCTATATATATATATATATATTATATATATATATATATAATATATATATATATATTATATGTAGAAAAATACAAACTGGAACAAGAAGACGATACAAAAAACACGGACGGGACATTCGAAGCCTTCAATCTTCAGTCAAGAACCGGATCATCCTCGCAATTTCGGCTGATTATATGTATGTATGTATGTATGTGTGTGTATATGTTTGTGTCTGTGTTTGTTCCCCAACATCGCTTGACAACCGATGCTGGTGTGTTTACGTCCCCGTAACTTAGCGGTTCGGCAAAAGAGACCGATGGAATAAGTACTAGGCTTACAAATAATAAGTCCCGGGGTCGATTTGCCCGATCGACTAAAGGCGGTGCTCCAGCATGGCCGCAGTCAAATGACTGAAACAAGTAAAAAGAAAGAAAGAATTTTGGGAAAGTCAGTCTTTCGACAATTCACTTACCTTCATCAACATCTTCCGACCAATCGCCATCGTAATCTGCATTGTTGTATTCCCAAGAGTTATCGTCAGAATCAAATTGATTATTTTCACCGTCTTCGCTATCGTAATAATAGGAATAATAATAATGATAATCTGTTTCGTCTGTATGTTTTTTAGCCATATCAGAATCTCCTTGAACGGGGTCTTTAATTTCAGTATCGTTGTCATTCGTATAATTAGATTGCTGTAGTATAGTATTCTCAGTTCCACCCGAAGATAAGTTCACTATTCTGTTAACGCTTTTCATCCAAGTACTACTCAACGTCGGTTCGTCTGTTGTTGTTGTTATTGTTGATGTTGTTGTTGGTGTTCTTGGTGTTGTTGTTGTTCTAACAATGAGACGATGCAAAATATGTGTACGGTTTTTTCTTGAGGGAAATTTTCGAACAACGATTTTGTTCTGTCTTCTGTTCTTTGCATTAAGATCGTTTTTCTTTGTTGTCGATATCTCTTTTTTCGAACAATCATCAGCAGGAGAATTCTGCCACACGCACGAACGAGTCGACAGAGAATATACAGTACGATAAGGACAGGCTGGCATTGAGATACGCTTTCCGTGAAGACATGCGTAATATTTCGAACAGTTATTTTCATCTCGAACCCAAGACGAACCAGTGGTTGGACACTGGGCAAATGTTATTGGACAAAAGGTAATAAACACCATTATAAGTACGTACAGGTAGCACTTGAGACTAAAACAATTTACAGCTGACATGTCTAACATATCTGGAAATTAAAAACCATAGAAATTTTAAATAGAAAGTTAGAAATAGTTGAGTAATGGTGATATAACGATGATAGGGAAATTGAGAAAAAAACGTCTGGTTTGATAATTTTTCTCTTTGTTGTTTGCTTTCTCTAAATTTACTTTTATCTACGAGAATCCAAAGCATGATACAGAGTAGAACAATTTTCCAAATGCCAATCTATCTCTTTGCATTGCAACCAGTTTTCTCTAGTCAGTATATGTGCTTCAACGACATTTCTCTCTCTTTCTCTCTCTCTCTCCCTGTCTAACTCTATACATACATACTTACTAACTATATACATACATACTTTATGTATGTATGTATGTATGTATGTATGTATGTACAATTTAAAAATAGGATAAATTCTTCATAAGAATTTATCAAGTAGTTAGCGTGAAAAACCTCATAAGAGAAAAATCCCCATCAATTTCTTCTTTTAAATTTATTTATTTTTAATATGTAGAGGGCACTATTACACATCGAAGCCTCACGCTACGAGGGGCTCTTAAATTCAATATATTATATATGTATGTATGTATGTATGTATGTATGTATGTATGTATGTATGTATGTATGTATGTATGGATGGATGTATGTACGTATGTATGTATGGATGAGACTGAAAACTGAGAGATAGACAGTTTGTCTACTTATGCCTTTTCATATCTGTATAATCTGTATATCTGTTTTTCCATCTACCTACGTATTAATGAAACTTGCATGTAACAACATATTACTTCATGTATATTTAATGAAAGGTCAGTCCTGTTTTATCTTTTGTATCTATCTGTCTTTCTGACTTCCTTTTTCTCTCGCCATATAATTCAATAAATATTGTTTTGTATAAGTGTGTATAATATATGATATAATACAATATAATAATATACTACAGTGTTATGCATATGATTATATACATATATCTCTTATGATAAAAGGCAGATTTTCTCTGCCTGTGACTGTTTCTTTTTAATACAATTGTACAATATAGAATTTCTTCAATTGTATCATATAAAAGGCGGCGAGCTGGCAGAAACGTTAGCACGCCGGGCGAAATGCATAGCCGTATTTCGTCTGTCGTTACGTTCCAAGTTCAAATTCCGCCGAGGTCGACTTTGTCTTTCATCCTTTCGGGGTCGATGTAATCGACTTAATCCCTCTGTCTGTCCTTCTGTCCCTCTGTGTTTGGCCCCTTGTGGGTAGTAAAGAAAAATATATACATATGTATCATATACCTAAGTACGGTGGTGAATGGCAGAATCGTTAGCGCACTGTACATTTCTCCTGCACTACGTTTCGAGTTCGCGCACTGGACATTTCTTCTGCATTACGTTTCGAGTTCAAACACCGCCGAGGCTAACTTCAGGGTCGATAAAAACACTGCAATTGATGTATTCGACTTCACCTTAAATTTGCTGGTCGTGTGACAAAATTAGTAAAAGATTATATCGCTATACCCATTTGTAATTTGTAATTAATTAATCAATTATCCATACAGTGAGATCCAGCTTAATTAGAGATCTTCATATAACGAGCATCGAATAACAAATGTATCCGGTGCTGACGAAGCACATCAATCTGATATCATGAAAGAAAGCGGTCTATCGTTAAACTAACGCGGTAAATCTCCATTTATAAATAAAATTATGTCACTTCAAGCTCACCCCACCCTCACCCCACATACACACCTTTGCTGCAATAGCTTCCTATGACTTCTCTGTTGCCCCGCCCTCCACACACACACCACACACACATTGCATATATATGAGAATATGTATATGTATATAAATATACGAACACATTAAAGCGTGTGTGTACGTGTATACATATATACAGAAACATATGCACACGTCACATAAGCATGCGTGATATATATATATATATATATATACCACACACACACACATATATATATATATATATATATATATAACGAGGCGCAATGGCCCAGTGATTAGGGCAGCAGACTTGCGGTCGTAGGATCGTGGTTTCGATTCCCAGACGGGCGTTGTGGGTGTTTATTGAGCGAAAATACCTAAAACCTCCACGAGGCTCCGGCAGGGGATGGCGATCCCTACTAGTACTCTTTCGCCACAATTTTCTCTCACACTTTTGTCTCTTGGCCTGCTCGTTAATCCAAACAAGAAAGCACAAAAAAAAACACAACAACGCGAGGACGTGGAACAAATATAGTATTATTGGACGCTCAGGAAAGAAGGAGGGTTTTAACGTTTCGAGCGGAGCTCTTCGTCGGGAAGATATGAGAAGGAAAGATCCAGAGAAGGGAAGACAGAGGGAAAAAAATCACCAACGCGGTCACATTTTGAATATATATATATACACACACACAAATATGTATGTGTGTGTATATAAGAGTTAAACTAATTAATTTGTAAAGACTTGTCCCTCATGTGTTGCCTTTTTGTGCTCATAGGCTTTTGTACATGCATACATACTGATACACAGACAGACAGACACGCACACACACACACACACAGAGAAATACACACACAAACACACACACATACAAACACATACACATGCACATAAACACACATACACACGCATACACACGCACGCACATATATACGACGATGCTATAACAGAAGATATTTGTCTTTGATGCCACGAAGTGAGACTGAACCTGAACCACGCTTTCCTTCAGCACACATACCTGTCTGCGTCCATTTAGATATATATATATATATATATATATATTATATATATGCACACATACACACACACACATTACTCACATATATGTATATATATATATATATATATATATATATAAATATAATACTCTCTCTCTCTTTTACTCTTTACTCTTTTACTCTTTTACTTGTTTCAGTCATTTGACTGCGACCATGCTGGAGCACCGCCTTTAGTCGAGCAAATCGACCCCGAGACTTATTCTTTGTAAGCTCAGTACTTATTCTATCGGTCTCTTTTGCCGAACCGCTAAGTGACGGGGACGTAAACACCCCAGCATCGGTCGTCAAGCAATGCTAGAGGGACAAACACAGACACACAATCATATACATACACATACATATACATATATACGACAGGCTTCTTTCAGTTTCCGTCTACCAAATCCACTAACAAGGCATTGGTCGGCCCGAGGCTATAGTAGAAGACACTTGCCCAAGATGCCACGCAGTGGGACTGAACCCAGAACCATGTGGTTGGTAGGTAAGCTACTTACCACACAGCCACTCCTGCGCCTACATATATATGTATATATATACATATATATATATACATATATGTATACATATATATACACATACACATATATACATAAATATATACACATATATACACATATATGCATATATCCATATATACATATATATATACATACACACACACATATATCTATATCTATATATCTATATCTATATATATATATATATATATATATATTAGATTAATAGATAGATAGATAGATAGATAGATAGATAGATCATACTATATTTATGTACACATATTATATATATATATATATATATATATAGATAGATAGATAGATAGATAGATAGATAGATAGATAGATATACATATATATATGTACACATATATATATATATATATATATATATACATATATATATGTACATATGTATATTGAGGGAGTGAGAGAGAGAAAGAGAAAGAGAGATGATGATAGATAGATAGACAGACAGACAGACAGATAGACAGACAGATAGTTAGGTAGATAGATGATGCATACATACATACACACATACGTGCATTCATCTAATATATTTTATATAAATGTATACCAATCTTTATCCATTCTATAGCTGTGTACACACACACACACATAAACACCTATGTATGTATATATTGTATTAATAAGAAACAGATAAAACAATTATGTTACGCTGCTGGTCTTTGACCCTTTTACTCTGTTCGTGTGTGAGTGTATATGTGTGTTTGCTCACTCACCTGATATACATATATATATATATATATTCACACACACAATACACTCACCTCTCACACACACACACACACAGAGAAGACTACTAAATATATTTCTATATCAGGCTTACATATGTGAACATACCATTTAAATTCTCTATGATACAGACGTCGGAATGTGCCTAGGTTAACTTATAAGAGCTACATCTCCACCGGGATTAAAATACGCTTCAAGAGAAACATCACGGTTATAAACAGAACCACGGTTGTTAATCATGTTTGGCAAAGAAACCTGTGTATTTTAACTTAACTTTGTTATATTGTAGTAAGAAAGAGCAACGTGACTACAAATGGAGACATTGGCCTTTGTAAGCGTGTCTTGTGAAAGCGGCTAATGTGATAGGTTATATGTCAGGTGGAGAGAACACCTTTGTGTCAAATGATGTTTACTCCATAATCTGTATTTATTTCGGTCTTCTTATGTATTCTTAATCACTGCTTATATACACCCATCTATAAATATGTTTGCGCTTACAAACAAGTTGTGTGTACACTCACATACATATATATATATAAGTATATATGTAAACGTATTTGTATATATATATGTATGTGTATGTAAACATATATCTATGTATATGTTTGTGTACATTTATGTATCTATGTATGTGTGTATATATTTGTGTATATATATCTATATATATTTATATGTATATATGTATATTTATACACACACATCTGTGTGTACGTCTGTATGTATGCATGTGTGTATATATTTGTGTGTACAAGTATGTATACATGTATATATCTGTGCATCTGTATATACGTCTGTGTATGTACATCTGTATCTACGCATGCGTGTGTGTGTATATATATATATAAATGTTTATATGCCTGAGTATATCTGCACGTATATATATATATACATATAGAAATATATGTGTGTGTATGCACATACATGTGTGTGTGTATACACATACATGTGTGTGTGTGTGCGTGCGTGTTTCAGTCATTCGAGTACGGCCATGCTAGAGCACCACCTCAAATGCTTTAGTTGAAGAAATCGACATCAGTTGTTATTTTTTTTAACGCTTGGTACTTATTCTATCGCTCTCTTTGGCCGAACCACTAAGTTACGGTGTTGTAAATACCGGTTGTCTAATAAGCACACAACACACAGAGTTATACATACACACACATATATACATGTGTGTGTATGTGTGTGCGCTTATAGTGAAGGTGCATGGCTCAGTATTTATAGCGTCGGGCTTACAATCGCGAGGTTATAAGTTCGATTCCTGAACCGTGCTGTGTGTTGTGTTCTTGAGCAAGGTACTTTATTTCACGCTGCTACAGTCCACTCAGCTATCGAAATGAGTTGCCACGCCACTAATGCCGAGCTGTATGGAGAGGGGAAACTGGTATGCATGAACGATTGCTGATCTTCCAAAAAGAACCTTACCCGGACTCAAAATTTTTTTCCACGAGAGTTCCGGACTCCATTAACAAACTCATACAGAGATCCCCTTGACCTTGTTGTCAAGTTAACAAATGTTGAAGGACTGTTTGAAAAGTATGAAAGGAAAGGTGTCAGCTCTCAGATTATGCCGAACAAGAACAACAAGCATGATTAAAAGAGAAAAGAAACATGGTCATTCCTTACCCAAGTGACCTTATCTTATCGCCCATCACTTGTTATGCGCCCATAAATTAGTTTGATAGTTGATCTCTGATTGGCTGTATGCAAATGAGTTCGTAACTGGGATCCGGAACTCTCGTGGGAAAAAATTTCTTGTGCAACAGAGCCCCTTTGTGACCGAAGGGTGTCTGATACGTATATGTTTATATATAGGGAGAATTCACACACACAAAAAAAAGACGAAGACAGGTGCTGTAGACAACAAACAGATGTATTAGTATAACGTTCAGGAAGTGAAAAAGTCTTTAACGTTTCGAGCCTACGCTCTTCCACAGAAAGGAACACAGAAAGAAACAAGGACAGAAAATAAAGAAATCATGTTTGATATATGTTTATATGTATCAAACCTATCTGCATCACAATCTCAATCTCAGCCCACCTAAATGCCTTTTATAGCAGCTCTTAACCCTGTGATTTTGAGGTTTAAGTTCAAATCATTCGAACACTACTACACGTTCTCTATAGTGAAAATTTCCATCTCTCACCTATTGACTGTATATATATGTGCGCGTGTGTGTGTGTTTGTGTGTGTGTGTGTGGTGTGAGAGAGAGAGAGAGAGAGAGAGATTGTATGTGTGCGTGTGTATGCACAGGTATGTCAAATACCACACAACGTAACTTCTTTATCGAAATTTTCTCCGTTGAACAAGAGCCAAAAGCCACTTTGCCTGAGATCAATAATTGTTCAACTGTTTATCATTTACATTATTTACATTTGACGGATATTTGTCTTCATCTTGTTTGTTGTTAACACAACTTTTCAGCTGATATACCCTCCAGCCTTCATCAGGTGTCTTGGGAAAATTTCGAACCTGGGTTCTCATTCCTAAAGTACTATTCGGGCATATGGCGAAGTGGTTGAGAGCGCAGGCTACTAACCCCAAGATTCCGAGTTCGATTCCAGGCGGTGATCTGAACAACCAAAACAACAACGACGACGAAGAGAAGAAGAAGAAGAAGAAGAAGAAGAAGAAGAAGAAGAAGAAGAGAAGAAGAAGAAGAAGAAGAAGAAGAAGAAGAAGAAGAAGAAAAGAAGAAGAAGAAGAGCGAAAAATATCTCAGGAATAAGAACTCAGGTTCGAAATTTCCCCAAGACACCTGATGAAGGCTGGAGGGTATATCAGCCGAAACGTTGTGTCAACAACAAACAAGATGAGGACAAATATCCGTCGAATGTAAATTATGTAAATAATGTACATAATTCCTCATCTCTTAAATATAAAACTGTAAGCATTGTCATGTTATCCATAAAGGCTTTTAGATGAAGCATTTAGTATCCATTTTCGAGTTCTAGTGGATCTGTATCGTGCGTGGCTACTTTCAAGATGACTTCCATTTCAAACACGAAAGTATTGAAGAAATTGTACAGCTTATTGCTATTCCAAATTCCACATTGATTAAGCCAGCCTATTATAGAAAATTCCATTGTGATGCCATGAAACAGCTTCGCTTGACCGTTTGTCAAATCATCGAGGCATTTTCTATACACCCACACATATCTAAGTTCATAGACATATACATCCAAGTATTTATTAGCCGTTATGTGTTTAGTTAGCATAATCTTTATAACAAAAAGAAATTCTCATTTCAGGGTCCTGATGTGTTCTGATCCAATGAGTTCAGCACTTTTGGAATGTAAACTCCTCCAGTTAGTTTCCAATGGTTGCATTGCAGATTTTTTAAAGTTCTTCCATTCTGATTTTATAATATTCTGAAGACAACTAAGAAGATTATAAGATTTCTTATTTAGCAGTCAGAATAATTTAGTTCTTTCTTTGATTCATTCAGTGGTGTTGATTTCTTATTAAGCATTTCCTCTGAGATGGTCAGTCACATCAATGTACGAATTTTAAGTGATACCTCATTCTGAGTGTCAGAATATATTTTCCTGAGTCGCTGTTCAACCTCATCGTTATCCAGTGCGAGTGTCTCTGATCTCAGGTGTTCGAATAGGGTCTACGCGAAGTCGAAGGTGTCTCTGAAGAAGTAATTTTGAGTCTACTTTATATACCTCTTTTTCGCTGAACCAGTTTCACTCGATGCATTGTCTTACGTTTTAAGTTGTTGTAAAGTTTCTCTATCTCTCGAATCTAAAAATATGATGCAACCTATACCTGTTTCGTGAGTTTATTTTCCTCCATTTTTTATCTCGCTCTCGTTGAAATTTGAATTTATAAAACGTTTCCATCTTGGAAATTTTAACAATTTTATTCCATAGGCATCCGGGATGCTTCAATGAAAATATCTCCGACTACGGATATGTTATATCCAGGGCGCTCTCTCCTCTCAGAACATCCACTTTGTGAACTATTTCTTCTAAACTCGTCCGGTTTCTTTTGCAATTGCGAACGTCAAGTTCTGTTTCTCGCTTTCAACATCAGAAGTCTATAAATTTCTCACCTAAACCCACAGCGTGGATGTCCTTGGCTCTTTACCTCTCCTCTTGACCTTTGTTTTCCGACGTCCTTTTTGTTAGAGCCGAGCACTACTGCTCATTGCTTAAAGACTTTATACACGAAATGGTAGGAAACGTTCCTGGCTTTAAAAGTATCACGAAAGGCTTAGCTGGAGGCTCAACTTTCCGGTGTTTTACAGGGCTTACAAAAACTGAAGGACCGTTTCAATAAGTGTATGAATCTGGGAGGGGAATATGTTAAGTAAAATCATAATTAACTGATCCCATTGTATTTTCTTTTACCCAAAGACAGGAATTTTCAGCAGCTCTTCGTAGATCTTTCTTCACCTTATAGAACTTCATGCTGCGACCCTTATAGAATATCCTTTCACACGCGCTCACACCCAAGTGCACGCGCACACATATACAAGCACATGCATGCGTACACACACACAGGTACGCACGCACACGTACATGCTCGCACACACACACACACACACACACACACACCACACACACACACAACACCACATCACACCACACCACACCACACTGCACCACACAGAATAGCTACCAAATGGCTATTCTAGTATTCATAACGCAAATAAAATTAATTTAAGAGATAAATCTATATTATATTGATTTTTTTTAGAACTGTCTAAAAATGATAAACTGAGGTCATTTTTCAAAATAACCGGTTTCATATTTATTTAACTGATATAATGTAAAAAAAAAACATATACATGTGGTAAAATCATTAAAAAATTTGACGCCTTGTAAGCGTAAAGGTTACAGCAACATGGTTATATTATATAATGAATTTTGCTATAATGAGTTTAATAAAGAGTGAACATTTATGAAACGAATAAAAACTGCATGATCGATTCTGTTTAACAATTAAGTATAATCCGTTCTGTTTCGGGTTGATATAATTTTCAAGTATAGAAATATTAAAATTACTAAGTCTCTCTAAAAGAGAACAGCGGCAGCGTTCCCGGAAAATAATAGTTATCGCCATACTAATATGGCATTCTTATAAAAATAAGAATAAAGCTGTCCGCTTATTAGCTCCATGCTAACTTAAGGCGATGGCCTCATGGAGCTAATAAGCGGACAGCTTTATTCTTATTTTTATAAGAATGCCATATTAGTATGGCGATAACTATTATTTTCCGGGAACGCTGCCGCTGTTCTCTTTTAGAGAGACTTAGTAATTTTAATATTTCTATTATTGAAAACAAGTGGATGTATTCCACCGAAACTAGGTAAATAAAACCATCGAACAGAGATTGTCGGAAGCGACACCTACTGGCTGGCTACGCTGCATTGAAAAGGGGCAATACCCCGAAACGCGTCTGTAGCTGCCGGTCAAGTAGTGTGGAGCGACTGACCTCCCTTGTTCGAAGGTTTTATGGATACAGTTTGTGTATCAAATAGCTAACTTAAGGCGATGGCCTCATGGAGCTAATAAGCGGACAGCTTTATTCTTATTTTTATAAGAATGCCATATTAGTATGGTGATAACTATAATTTTCAAGTGTTTTCCAAATATTTGCTGCAGTGTAGAAGTGTAGAGAGAAATAATACAAAGTCAGTAGATTATACAAAGTTGAAAAGAACATGCAAAAACTTCAATAAATATGTAGATTGCTTAAGTTTCTAGCCAGAAATTTCAAGCAAATGTCATCACTATGATAAATATTGTCAGATGTATTAAATCATTCTGCCACTTGCTGAATTAAGACATTATCACTTAACTATTTTCTGCGAGCTTTCATACATATTCTATTTCTGTCTTTCGTTTAAACATTTTATAAGATATTCATCGTGTGTACATTTCCTGTAACTTATTAATAATTGTTTTTAACAGATTTCATTATATAATATCTCAAATCATAACGTAAACTTTAGTTTAATAGCCTTATATCTTTAATATTTTCGCCTGATATATTCTTTACTTGACATGGCTATTTGATACGAATTTTGCTTCCTAGTACATGCTGTTGAGTTCAGTCTCACTGCCCGGGCTGATCAAAACCTCGTGGATTTGGTAGACAGAAACAGAAAGAAGACCACCATACGCATATATATATATATATATATATATATATATATATATATATATATATATATATATGCGCATGGTATGATGGTCTTCTTTCTGTTGGATAGGTAGGGCGGGAGACGGCGTGGCGGGTTCGAGGGGAGAGAGCAGATGCACGGTCCACGGAACGTGCTCTGGCAAGAGCGGTGTGGATAGTGGTGAGGGGATATCTACGTAAGATGAAGTGGCGAGCCATGAGTTGAGACTGAGTCTCAATGTCATGGTCGTCACTACAGAACCTGCGTAGACGGAGGAATTTGGGAATAGGGGATGGAAAGCTGGGTTCGTTTGGGGTAGGAGGAAGAGAAGTTGAGGTATGAGTGTGAGTCTGTGTGTTTGTAGTAGATGGAGGTGGTGAGAGTGGAGTGATGAATGCTGACCGAAATGTCAAAAAAGGAGACAGAAGTTTCAAAGATAGTGCAGGATGGAAAGATTTGACAAAAGAGAGGAAGGAGTCTAGATGTTCGCGGGAGAGTGAGGTCGCACCGATACAGTCATCAATATAACGGCCGTATAGTTCGGGAGTGGGACCAATGAAACTTGAGAATATTTGGGCCTCAACGCAGCCAACGAACAGGTTCGTATAGTTGGGGCCCATTCTCGTTCCCATGGCCACTCCCGAGACTTGCTGGTAGAAATCACCTGCGAACGAGAAGCAGTTGAGTGAGAAGACAAGTTCGGCCAGTCGAACGAGTGTAGATGTGTCAGGCTGGGGGTTGGGTCGAAGGTAAAGGAAATATTGGAGTGCACGCAGCCCCTCGTGGTGAGGGATCACCGTGTAAATGCTCTGGATGTCGAGGGTGAAGAGAGGTTTAGAGGGGCCAGGAGGGAAGGAGTAAGAGTTGAACAAACGAAGCGCATGCTTGGTGTCATGGATGTGAGAGTGGAGGGTGCCCCAGCATGTCCACAGTCAAGTGATTGAAGCAAGTAAAAAATAAAAGAATAAAAGAAATATGAACAATAGGCGCAGGAGTGGCTGTGTGGTAAGTAGCTTGTTTACCAGCCACATGGTTCCGGGTTCAGTCCCACTGCGTGGCACCTTGGGTAAGTGTCTTCTACTATAGCCTCGGGCCGACCAAACCCTTGTGAGTGGATTTGGTAGACGGAAACTGAAAGAAGCCCGTCGTATATATGTATATATATACATGCGTGTGTGTGTTTGTGTGAGTGTGTTTGTCCCCCTAGCATTGCTTGACAACAGATGCTGGTGTGTTTACGTCCCCGTCACACAGCGGTTCGGCAAAAGAGACCGATAGAATAAGTACTGTGCTTACAAAAGAATAAGTCCCGGGGTCGAGTTACTCGATTAAAGGCTGTGCTCCAGCATGGCCGCAGTCAAATGACTGAAACAAGTAAAAGAGTAAAAGAGTTATAGGGGAATAAAAGTGTGTAGTCTGTCATTGGTTTTTCGCTCATTTTCATCTTTAGCCGCTCGAAGTATTTCATTGAGCGACAAGATAGCGCCGTCTCCCCGAATCATACGATGGTAAGTCGTTCTCGGTCGTTTCCTCACGCGCTTTCAACCTAGTACAGTATTATATGCTCGGCACCGTTAATGGTAGTCATTGGGTGGGTGTCGCAGTTGGTGACCAATCCATCTCAGCCGGCGTTCCTTTATCCTTGTGATCGTCTGTTTTTCGTCAGCCATTTAGGTACAGTGTATCATTGGAAACGTGGTCGTCTCCTCAGGTTTCTTGGGAGAAAAGTATTCACCATAACCCTTTGCCGATTCGTATTAGTTACCCATGTCTTGCATCCATATGTAAAAATCGGAAGACATAGAGTTTTGTACATCTCTATCTTTGTTGCTGGACTGATGTCAGACGATCAGAGGTATTGAAGCTGCGGCATTGCTCCACATGCCGCTCTCATTTTGTCTATGATGCCATTGTTTGTGTTGTGAGAGAGATCAGTTACAGTCGATCCATTTCTATCTATCTATCTATCTATCTATCTATCTATCTATCTATCTATCTATCTATCTACTATCTATCTATCTATCTATCTATCTATCTGTCAGTCCGTCTTTCTGTCTATCAGTCTGTCTGTCTGTCAGTCTATCTATCTATCTATCATCTATCTATCTATCTATCTATCTATCTATCTATCTATCTATCTATCTATCTATCTATCTATCTATCTATCTATCTATCTATCTACGTATCTTTTATTTTATTATTTTACTTGTTTCAGTCATTTGACTGCGACCATGCTGGAGCACCGCCTTAAAGGGTGTTAGTCGAAGAAATCGACCCTAGGACTTATTCTTTGTAAGCCTAGTACGTATTCTTTTGCTGAACCACTAAGTTACGGGGACTAAACACACCTGCATCGGTTGCCAGGCGAAGGTAGTGGGGCGGCAAACACAGACACACATAAATATATATATATATATAATATATATATTATATATATATATATATATTATATATATATATATACATACGTGTGTGTGTGTATATATGTATGTATGCGTGGGTATGTTTATATGTTCGTGTCTTTGTGCTTCTATTTGTTTTTCCCATCACAGAGTTCAGTCATATAGTAATATGAATAATATATATGTATATATATACATATATATATATATATATATATATATATATATTATATATATATATTATATATATATATAATATATATATATGTACATACTTACATCAATACGTATATATATATATATATGTATATATGCATACACACACATATAAATATATGCACATACACACACCACACACACACATATATATAATATATATATATATATATATATATATATATATATATATATTTATGCATACACATGTATGTAAGTAGGTAGGTATCTATGTGCGTGTGCCTTTGTGTCTGCGTTTGGCATCCCATCACCGCTTGAGAAACGTTGTTGGTGTGTTTACGTCCCCGTAAAACACTTCAAGGCGCTGCCCCAACATGACCATAGTCAAATGACTGAAAGAAAGAAAGAATAAAAGACTAAGTTTAAAATTTGGAAAACCCCTGCGATTCGTTTAGAATTTTCATTTAAAACTTCGTAAAGACTTAAACGGTTTCACAGATTTCTTTGATTTTCAAAAGTTGAGATAGAAAGACGTGGAGCTATGCTGCAAGTGTGAAACTGCTTAAGTCTTTAATAATTAAAAAATAAAATATCCAAACGAATCGATGGCCTCTTGGAGCTAATCAACGGCAGCATTCGTCCTATATTTCTGGACTGCCATAATAGCTTGGCGATAACTATTAATATAGTCGCCGCTCTAGAATGCAAAGCATCACCTGATCCGGGAATCGAAACCACGATCTTACGATTACTGTGTGGAAGCACTCCGTCGGTTACGACGACGAGGGTTCCGGTTGATCCGAATCAACGGAACAGCCTGCTCGTGAAATTAACGTGTAAGTGGCTGAGCACTCCACAGACACGTGTACCCTTAACGTAGTTCTCGGGGATATTCAGCGTGAAACAGTGTGTGACAAGGCCGGCCCCTTGAAATACAGGCACAACAGAAACAGGAAGTAAGAGTGAGAGAAAGTTGTGGTGAAAGAGTACAGCAGGGATCACCACCATCCCTGCCGGAGCCTCGTGGAGCTTTAGGTGTTTTCGCTCAATAAACATTCACAACGCCCGGTCTGGGAATCGAAACCGCGATCCTATGACCACGAGTCCGCTGCCCTAACCACTGGGCCATTGCGCCTCCCTACGATTACTAGTGTATTGCTTAACCACTAGGCCACGCATCCTTACAATGCTAAAGCTAGTGAAGGAAAATCTCCACACCATACTAATAATAAGTCAGCAGTTACTTCTTCCACATTATAGACTTATATTTACACATAGTTACCAGATATGTATCTACCGCGGTAAGAATATCTAGAATCTGGGTTTCACAAAGGCGGCGAGCAGGCAGAAACGTTAGCACGCCGGGTGAAATGCTTAGCGGTATTTCGTCTGCCGTTACGTTCTGAGTTCAAATTCCGCCGATTTATCGGGGTCGATAAATTAAGTACTAGTTACGCACTGGGGTCGATATAATTGACTTAATCCGTTTGTCTGTCCTTGTTTGTCCTCTCTGTGTTTAGCTCCTTGTGGGTAGTAAAGAAATAGGTATTTCGTCTGCCGCTACCTTCTGAGTTCAAATTCCGCCGAGATCGACTTTGCCTTTCATCCTTTCGGAGTCGATTAAATAAGTACTAGTTACGCACTGGGGTCGATGCAATCGACTTAATACTTTTGTCTGTCCTTGTTTGTCCACTCTATGTTTATTCCTTTGTGGGCAATAAAGAAATAAGAATCTGGGTTTCACAAAACTAGAAAAACTACGGCTAATAAAGAAATGACAGCTAAAACTAATTATAGGATATTTAATCATTCCAGAAGTTTAGCATTTAATAAGTGCATATACATCCCTGTATACATATGGACACACATATATACATCAAAACATAAAGCTCCAATTGCAGTGATACTCTTGTTTGTGCACATGCATACGTATGCATATATAGTAATACATACATGTACATATCCCTGCATATGTATATACATAAAGACATATATACACATGCATCAATACATACATTAGCACACACACATACACACACGCATTTAGTTGCATAACCGGTTGTCCGAAAGATGATAGTCCGACACCTATAATCAAAATAGACTTCGAGGAGGAATTTAAAATTCCCGTGGCCGCCTGTTGATTTCACTGTGTGGTTACAGATGGCGTTGTGTGTACTGCGTGTTTATATATGTATCATTTACACCGCACTTGTTAGTAGTGATGCCTTTATTTTGGGAGATCCTCTGCATATTTAGCTTAAAGGTACCCTTAGCAATGGTTACAAAAGGTAACAAGACTGAGAACATCAGGTTTGCTGTCAAACGTCAATACGAATGTAAATCGTTTCAAGATAAAGTAAAACAATTGACAAAACAGGGACTGTAGTGTTTCGGTACGTAAGCTGATCACTCTCTCTTTCTGGGTGCCTCTCACTCACTATCTTTGTCTGTCTGTCTGTCTCTCTTTCTTTCTTTCTTTCTTTCTTTCTTTCTTTCTTTCTTTCTTTCTTTCTTTCCTTCTTTCTTTCTTTCTTTCTTTTTCTTTCTTTCTTTCTTTCTTTTTTCTTTCTTTCTTTCTTTCTTTCTCTCTCTCTCTCTCCTCTCTCTCTCTCTCTCTCTCTCTCTGTATATATATATATATATATGATACACTTCGGTCATGAATGACCATGGGATTGCACCTAGAAATTTTCCCTGCGAGATATTTAATAGGCACACAATTCAAATAATGTATCCCTGTTCCCCTAATGTAAAGGTCTATAGTGATGAGCAACAGATAACTCAGACAAGTCTGGGATGCACATACTAAATCTAAATGTCCTCTAGGACAAGCATTTAATAATCTTTCGTTGTTTACCAGGCACAGGTAACAACAAACTATGGCGCCAGCCAAACAGAGACAAAATGCTACATCGTATCCGTGGAGGAAATAAATTAAATCCAGATACAGTTACCATCTTTCTACCTTAAGGCACTCCGAAAAGTGACTTACAACAACTCTCTCGGTATTAATCGTCAAAAGGCGGCGAGCTGGTAGAATCGTTAGCACGCCGGGCGAAATGCCTAGCGGTATTTTGTCTGTCTTTATATTCTGAGTTCAAATTCCGCCGAGGTCGACTTTGCCTTTCATCCTTTCGGAGTCGATTAAATAAGTACCAGTTACGCACTGGGGTCGATGTAATCGACTTAATCCGTTTGTCTGTCCTCTCTGTGTTTTAAGCCCCGTGTGGGTAGTAAAGAAATAGGTATTGATCGTCAAATGTAAGATCCTTTCTAAGACAAGACCTTATATTAGCGGTCAAAAACATACTCCGTATGCTGCTTGCAAACCTATGTCTTTTAAATTATCTAAGAACCTCCAAGAGCTGTATACACATCAAAACTGAAATCTATTCATCATGTCTGTATTTAACAGAGTAAACCTTAGCGGAAATTAAAGATAAATTCATGGATCGACTCTAATCCATTCTACTGTTGGTTTATGATTTGTTTGAGATTCATAAAAGACTGTCTGTTGTTGGGTGTACTTCATTATCTCCCTTTGATTGCACTCTTTGTTTTTTTGTTTTTTTCCTTTTTCAAAATATGCATACTCATTCAAACCTCGATGACATCAAACGCCATTACTAGGCCGTCTGGTTGACATTACCAGGTCGCAAAATGGTGAAATCTCTCTCTATATAAAGCTGAAGTTGTCTGTGTATGGCAGGTTTGGTAGCCTTCAACTAACACCATCTTCTCCGAGACCCTGCGGCGTAAGTTGACCAACATTGAGAGTATGATAGAAGAAGGCTTGCTTTTCCTTCCGTAGAAGAAAGAATTCAAATCGGACCATATTAACACAAAAAATTATTTACATCAAAAAGGTGCTTTTTTTCTATGAAAATCCCTATTTTTTGACTGCTGTGTCGTCATTTTTCGGTGTATTTCAACCAGAAAAATGTTCACTTAAAGAAAATAACAAGCTACATAGTGCCAAATTTTTACTTTCGAAAAATTCCAATTCTAAGGGGTCGAAACAAACCCGAGCAACGCCGGGTGATACTGCTAGTTAATTTGATATTTTCCTGAAAGGAAACGGTGGGTAAACTGAATTTCACCAGACATTTTGTTTCATTCTTATTTATGATAATATCTTTACTCTCTTAACTGAGGGAATGCTATACAGCTTGTTGTACTTCGTACCACACATACACACCACGTACATTAGAAGAGAAATGTAATAACATTCACTTACAACTGACACTTAAAGTCCATGAGCCGTTGAGAATAAGCAAAACTTAAAAAACTAAAAACAATGAAAAACAGAAAAGAAAGAAAACACCGTGTAGACAGATTAATGTTGGATAAAATTAAGCAATGTGGTAATTGGATACGCCAAGAATGAGAATTTTATACGAAATTCTGCAATTTCCTTCAGTGACTGTTAAGATTTTGGTAATTCACACCATCTCCAGATTACGTAGACTTTTATTTAATCTCAGGAAATTTTCGCAAATATTTTGCTGTTCTTTCAAATTTTGTAAACTATCCAGGTTACCCAAGAGTTCTTAGCATATTTGTGACCCTTCCAACGTCCCAGAGACAAGAAAATCATTGGTACACCCTGAAAGGTCATATATGTTACTTTCTCGAATGACGGAGGATTTTTTAAAATAAAGCTACCGGCAAGTGTAGATCATGGGCCGTCGTAGATTCGATACCATCAAAATAGTCATCTCTCTCTCTCTCTCTCTCTTTTTCTCTCCCTCTCATTTCATATATATATATATTTTTTTCTTTTATATTTTTTTTACTTGTTTCAGTCATTTGACTGCGGCATGCTGGAGCACCGCCTTTAGTCGAGCAAATCGACCCGGGCTTATTCTTTGAAAGAACCCCAGTACTTATTCTATCGGTCTCTTTTGCCGAACCGCTAAGTGACGGGGACGTAAACACACAGCATCGGTTTGTCAAGCAATGCTAGGGGGACAAACGCAGACACGCAACACACACATACATATACATATACATATATACGACAGGCTTCTTTCAGTTCCGTCTACCAAATCCACCACAAGGCATTGGTCGGCCCGGGGCTATAGCAGAAGACACTTGCCCAAGATGCCACGCAGTGGGACTGAACCCGGAACCATGTAGTTGGTTAGCAAGCTACTTACCACACATCCACTCCTGCGCCTATAAAACAGCCACTCCTGCGCCTATAATATATATATATATATATATTATATATATAATATATATATATATGTATACACCGTATATACCGTATGTACCGGCGTATAATATGAACTAGGTTGTATAAGACGACCCCCAGGATTTCCATTTAAAAAGTGGGTTTGCGCTATACTTGCTGTATAAGTCTACCCCAAGATTTTGTGGAAAATAGCTAGAGCGCCGAAGCTTCGAGGTTCATAGCTAAAGGTGTCGGGTAATTTGTAGCTTCCCCCAGCGGCCTCTGGAACCTCTATTTTTCTTGTATTTCAATAACGTTTTAACTATGTTTCACTCAATAAACTTTATGTGCAAATATTCTGCAGTCTTGGTTGTTTAAAATTTATCCACTTCTTCTCAAAAATTGGCCAAATATTGTAAATTTCCTACTATTATACATATCAAACGTACCTGACTGGTGTAAACACAACCGTAGTGACGTCAAGTAGGCGTCGGTTATTTTGCAGGAATTAATTAGGTGTCAAGTATACCATAATAACACCATTTACTTGAAATATATTACAGATTTAGTTACGGTGTGATTTAGTGTTGGGGGTGTCAGCATCATGATCGTAAGATTGTGGTTTCGATTCCTGGACCGGGCGACGCCTTGTGTTCTTGAGCAAAACACTTTATTTCACGTTGCTCCAGTCCACTCAGCTAGCAAAAATGAGTAACGCTGCGAATACATACGCCATAAAAACCAAGAAACCGGGACCATGAGCCTGGCTAGGCTTTAAAAGGGCGCATTTATATTTTTTATTATATAGTATTATGTTGTAATGTATTAGTAATGTTGTTATATGTAGATTGCTAGATTTTTTTTAATTTGTAAATTTTGTCTTGCTTTACGAGACTTGGTCTTGAATCCAATGTATCCATTTTGACGCTGCTCACGGACAACGTCTGATACATGCTTCTCTAGAATCGGCCAGTATGGAGTGCCTCCTCTCATTGCACATCTTGTCCTAGGAATAATAAATAATAAATGTACCTTTTTTAAAGCCTAGCCAGACTCATGGGTCCGGTTTCCCATTTTCTATGGCGTATGTGTTCACTAGCCGGACGGGACACCAGTCCATCGCAGCGTTACTCATTTTTGCCAGCTGAATGAACTGGAGCAACGTGAAATGAAGTGTTTCGCTCAAGAACACAACGCGTCGCTTCGTCCAGGAATCGAAACCACAATCTTACGAGCATGATGCTGAGACTCTAACCACTAAGCCACGCGCATCCACTTGTCCTAGGTATACTCATTAATAAGTTTTTCTTTAATCTCCAAACTCTTACCATCTTCTCGGTTACACTGTATTCTGTCGCAGTAGCAGAGTTGTCAGCATATGCTACCACTTTCAGCTTAAAGCCAACTTTATATTTCCTTCGTTTATCTTTTGGAGCCATGAGAGGTTTTACAATTGCTGGAAATTAATGTTCACCCTTTGAGAGTCCCGCTGCTAATGAAAGAGTGATAACTTGAGCCTTTTCAAGAAACCCTGTCTGTAAATGTTTATAAGTAACCGATAACTGTAAGATTTATTGTGATTGGTATGACTGACACAAACTGGCCGGTCACAGAAGGTACCGGTACACGCTCCTAATCTGCCGTAACATGTAGGTTAGTTACCTATTTCTTTACTGCCCACAAGGAGCTAAACACAGAGAGGACAAACAAGGACAGACAAACGGATTAAGTCGATTACATCGACCCCAGTGCGTAACTGGTACTTAATTTATCGACCTCGAAAGGATGAAAGGCAAAGTCGACCTCGGCGGAATTTGAACTCAGAACGTAACGTCAGACGAAATACGGCTACGCATTTCGCCCGGCGTGCTAACGCTTCTGCCAGCTCGTCGCCTTACATGTAGGTTAGTTACCATAAACTACACTTGTCCTGAAAGCCTCCGGCTGACTGATCGCTGTATGAGAGGCGTTCTAAAGAGGCAGTGTAAATAGAAGGGACCCTGAGATCCGGGGTTGTTAATTGCTTACATTTTCTTCTCGTCAGCTGTTGCAAAAGGCGACTGGTGTCTGTCCGTTAAGTTTGCTGTGCTGTTATTTTAGTATAATCGTACTATTAATCAAGCTTCCCAAGCGTACGTGTAAGAATTAGTGGCACATACTGAATTGTAGGACCATAGACTCTATGTGAGTGTTTTACAGCGTTCTCCATCGATATGTGCAAGTATCAGTAGAAAATATTGCGCTGTAGAATAATAGGGTCTATGCGAGTGCTTTACACTGCTCTCCATTGACGGAAGCTATGGATTACATTTTATACGGGGTATATAAGACGACCCCTACTTTTGGGAGGATTTTTAAAGTTCAAATTCCGTCCTATACACCAGTATATACAACTAACCTTCATGTTACGGCCTTTTAAGAGCGGGTACCGGTACCTTCTGTGACTGGCCAGTTCGTGTCAGTCAGACCAATCACAATAAATCTTACAGACCTTATAGACCGGTGTACAGGACGGGAATTGAACTTTAAAATGAACAGGAACTAATCTTCTTTCCTTGTCCTTTTGCACCATATGGGCTCAACTCATTTCCTCTCTTCATCTGACACCAATCCACACGGATTCCCACACACCTCTCTCATTCAACCGCCCCGCCTCTACCTACACATCTGCATATCGTGTACTTCGGTGCACTCATCACACACGCACCACGATACAAACACCCTTGCACACTGTTCAACTCATCTCTCACTTCACACACCATTAAACACACACACCCACAACATCCACCCACATCTTCCCACAACACCTTATTCAACACACTCTAGTACCAACCACTTCTCAGCACCCTCATCACATAACATTATCCACACACCTACACACAATCTTCAATAGCGTCAAAATACATACCACTATACGAGCAGCTACGCACACTGTTTAACGCAGACCCCCCCCCTCATACACACTCCCTTACCCACACAAGCACATAATACCTAAACACAGGTAATATATGCTCCCACACCCACACAGGCACATAGTATCTGAACACAGACAATATGCACGCGCGCGCGGAGAGAGTGCGCTTACACTTGTGCACACACCGTTAAACGGAGTCTGGATAGATTCCTTCAAGGAGTACCACATAAGCCACCTATACTTGGATACAACTCACTCAACAAGGACTGACTACTTGAATGGATCATAAACAAAACTTGACTTAAAAAGGATTTAGATAATCCTATCAGGTGATGCTATTAATTTAGACATGGCCTGGACCAATCTTTGGTCGAAACACATCTAAGTTTATATACATGCATACATACATGCATATATATATATATATATATATATATATAAACATATATATAATATATGGAGAGAGAAAGAGAGAGAGAGAGAGAAAGGTGTATTTTCCTATACACATCTCTCTCTGTCTTTCTCTATCTATCTATTTATATGTACATATATATATCATGTATATCACACACACACAAACACACATCTATGTATAAATCAATCAGTCTGTCTACTGCGAGAAGAGAGGAAGATAAGTTAGATAGACTGAGAACTGAAGAGAAGTTTCTTTTTTATTTCTGTTCAACTTTCAAAAACCATCTCGACAAATAAAATTCTTAACTCGATATGCAAATAAAAAAATTTAGTCTTCTAAGGGAAATAACTAATATATTTTCTTTATAAATTACGTCCCTTTGAAATCGTAGTTTGTTTGCGCAGGGTGAATGACAATTTCGTTCAGAACAGTGAACATCTCAGATGAGTTAGACTATACTTCTTCCCTGTTGCAAATTATATAAGTTCACATTTGGACTGATTGAAGTTCCAAACTGGGGGTGGAGACAATGACTAGTTTCGTCCTTATCCGACTGTTTACTTCGGTAAAATATAGTTTTTAGTTAAATCTTTTTTTCTTTTCAGCGAATGACAAAGTCATTATATACTTGCACGAAGGTGAACTGGTCGATAACTACAGCATCGAAAAATATACTTTGTGGTATTTGTTCCGGCTGTTTACGCTCTGAGTTCAAATCCAGTCTAAGTCAAATTCCCCTTTCGTCCCATTCGTCCTTTCGTGGTAGTGGAGGTGCAATGGCCCAGTGGTTAGGGCAGCGGACTCGCGGTCATAGGATCGCGGTTTCGATTCCCAGACCGGGCGTTGTGAGTGTTTATTGAGCGAAAACACCTAAAAGCTCCACGAGGCTCCGGCAGGGGATGGTGGTGATCCCTGCTGTACTCTTTCACCACAACTTTCTCTCACTCTTACTTCCTGTTTCTGTTGTACCTGTATTTCAAAAGGCCGGCCTTGTCACTCTCTGTGTCACGCTGAATATCCCCGAGAACTACGTTAAGAGTACACGTGTCTGTGGAGTGCTCAGCCACTTACACGTTAATTTCACGAGCAGGCTGTTCCGTTGATTCGGATCAACCGGAAACCTCGTCGTCGTAACCGACGGAGTGCTTCCATCCTTTCGTGGTCAATAAACAGTAATCATCTTAGTCCTGGGTGCAATGACATCGAGTAATTCCCTCTGTTAATAAATAGTGGCTTCGTATCTAAATCTGAACAATTAAATTGTTGATACGTTATATTCTTGGGAGACGGTATCGCAACATAAACACACACGCATCAACTTTGGTTGTACATGTTTATTAGACATTCTCCAGAGTTATCTCCCTTGCAATAAAGACTACCAAGTCTTCGCTTCCGAACTAAATGGTTTTAGAGTCAGAATGTTGTACCTAATCAGTCGTCACTGTAAGAATGTTGTTTGATACTTGAGTCGATGTAATCGACTTAATCCCTTTGTCTGTCCTTGTTTTCCCCCCTCTATGTTTATCCCCCTGTAGGCAATAAAAAAATAAGAAACGTTTGCACGCCGGGTAAAATGCTTAGCGGTATTTCGTCTGCCATTACGTTCTGCGTTCAAATTCCGCCGAGGTCGACTTTGCCTTTCATCCTTTCGAGGTCGGTTAAATAAGTACCAGTTACGCACTGGGGTCGATATAATCGACTTAATCCGTTTGTCTGTCCTTGTTTGTCCCCTCTGTGTTTAACCCTTTGTGGGCAGTAAAGAAATAGGTATTTCGCCTGCCGCTAGGTTCTGAGTTCAAACTCCGCCGAGGTCGACTTTACCTTTCATCCTTTCGGGGTCGATAAATTAAGTACCAGTTACGCACTGGGGTCGATGTAATCGACTTAATCCGTTTGTCTGTCCGTGTTTGTCCGCTCTGTGTGTAGCCCTTTGTGGGCAGTAAAGAAATAGATATTTCGTCTGCTGTTACGTTCTGAGTTCAAATTCCGCCGAGGTCGACTTTGCCTTTCATCCTTTCGGGGTCGATAAATTAAGTACCAGTTACGCACTGGGGTCGATGTAATCGACTTAATCCGTTTGTCTGTCCGTGTTTGTCTCCTCTGTGTTTAGCCCCTTGTGGGCAGTAAAGAAATAGGTATTTCGTCTGCTGTTACGTTCTCAGTTCAAATTCCGCCGAGGTCGACATGATTATGTTATCATCTCAGCAGTTGGATTTGAACTCACAATGATGAAGAACAACATACAGCTTGACAGGTCCACCGCTCTTCTCGATGATGCATATTCCAAAAAATTCCCATTACATTTTCTTTTCAACTTAACTCTTTCATCATTATCATATTATTAGTTTTCATTTTGGCTTTCCCAACATTGGAATTTCGATCTCATCTTTATATATAAAAGTAAAGTTGTGTGTCTGTCTCCTACGATTTAGATTCCTAACTACTCCCACATTTTGCGGTGCAGTTTAACCAAAACCGGGTACCTTATAGTCGTGATTCATATCGAGCCCTTCTGGGTATTAGCGCGCGTCTACGATGAGTCTACGATTAAAAAAAAAATTACCATAATTTTTTTCCATTTTAATGCATTTTTTCGCTATTATATAAGGGAAGTAACTCTCTAAAATGTCTACGATGAGTCAACGATTTAAAAAAAAATTACCATAATTTTTTTTCCATTTTTAATGCATTTTTTTGCAATTTTTTGGCTATAACTCTTTAAAAATGCTTATATAGTTTTTTCCCTTACAAACCCGAGCAACGCTGGGCGATACTGCTAGTATATATATATATATATATATAAATGTTTGTGTGCCCGAGTATATCTGCATGTATATATGTGTATGTATATACATACACATAGATGTGTGTGTCTGTGCGTTTAAATTTATCCTTTACTTGTTTCCATATATATATATATGGATATGTGTGTGTATAAGTATTAACCGGAAATTTGCATTTTTACTCTATCGTAACGAACGAAAACATAAAAACAGGAAGATCATGAGAACGTGAAAGAAACCTCTGCATTTGGATGTTCAGTATATTCGTGTTAACGAAAACTAAAGGGAAGTAACTTAGAGGGCAAGGGAGGCAACCAGGAATATGATTTAGTGACGCGTAAAATCCATAAGATTTTGAGGCATATTTCTGCTTTCAGGATGAAATATGCCCCTAAAAGCACCAGCAGGGATGTAATGAAGTTAATTCACACAACTACAGCGCCCAGTAACAACATTGTGACGTTCTGTGAAACAGTATTCCTGCTAGCATTTTTGGCATTTGTTTCATAAACAAACAATAGTTATTTCAGTAAAATTTGAAGGCATTGTAGTAGTGTTCTTTTATTCTTTTACTTGTTTTAGTCATGTCATTTGACTGTGGCCATGCTGGAGCACCGCCTTTAGTCGAACAAATCGACCTCAGGACCTATTCTTTGTAAGCTTCGTCCTTTCGCTATCAGTCTTCTTTTGCCGAACCGCTAAGTTACGGCGGACGTAAACATACTAATATCGGTTGTCAAGCGATGGCAGGGAGAGAAACACAGACACAAATACATACATACATACATACATACATACATGCATACATACATACATACATGCATACATACATACATACATACATACATGCATACATGCATACATATACTCTTTACTCTTTGCCCTTTTACTAGCTTCAGTCATTTGACTGCGGCCATGCTGGAGCACCGCCTTTAGTCGAGCAAACTGACCCCAAGACTTATTCTCTGTAAGCCTAGTACTTATTCTATCGGTCTCTTTTGCCGAACCGCTAAGTTCCGAGGATGTAAACACACCAGCATCGGTTTTCAAGCGATTTTGGGAGGGACAAACATAGACACACAGACATACACACACACACACACACACACACACACACACACACACACACACATATATATATATATATATATATATATATATATACATATATACGACGGGCATCTTCCAGTTTCCATCTACCAAATCTACTCGCAAGGCTTTGGTCGTCCCAAGGTTGTAGTGGAAGACACTTGCCCAAGGTTCCACGCAGTGGGACTGAACCCGGAACCATGTGGTTGGTAAGCAAGCTACTTACCATATAGACACTCCTGCGCCTGTATATAATAAAATTTTTCCCAAAATTTTCGTTGTGTCTTTTCAATGGTCGTTGACGCTGTCCATTATCAAAACTCTGATAACGGGCAGAGTCAACGACTATTGAATAGGTTGCAATACGCAAAGAAAATTTTAGGAAAAAACAATAAGTAAATGAGTGGACGTCGAACCGGTGAGTGTGTTAAATAATAAGGCACTAAAATAGAATAGCTCTCCCCAGACACAATAATATATATATGTGTGTGTGTGTGTGTATGGCGCACAATGTGCTACGTAAGAAAACACAATTCCGTCGATCACGAATGACCAAGGAAGCACCTTAGAGGTTCCTCTCAGGGATACAAGCCTGGGCGGAAAATCGCCTCACCAGAGAACGCACAACCTAGTATCAGAACGAAATTAATCGAAAATCCAGAAACGTATATAATTATTGGCCTTTTCAGTGATGCATTTCGGTGTTGCACTATTTAATCGAAATTATATTATCCCCCCCCCCCAAAAAAAAAAGCAAAAGCTGACACACCTTGGGACCAGTGACGTGTCAACTCATTTCTACAGCTGAGTGAAACGGAGCAACATGAAATAAAGTGTCTTGCTCAAGAACACAACATGCAGCCCGGTTCGGGAATCTAACTCACAACCTCACGATCTTAAACCCAACTCTCTAACCACTGAGCCATGCGCCTTCACATTGATATATATATATATATATATATATATATATACATATATATATATATATATGTATATATATATATATATATATATATATATATATATATATATACATATATATATATAGCTATATATGTGTGTGTGTGTGTGTTTGTGTGTGTGTGTGTATAAAGTTAATCCAAACAAGAAAGCACAAAAAAACACAACAACGCGAGGACGTGGAACAAATATAGTATTATTGGACGCTCAGGAAAGAAGGAAAGAAGGAGGGTTTAACGTTTCGAGTGGAGCTCTTCGTCGGAAACATAGGAGAAGGAAAGATCCAGAGAAGGGAAGACAGAGAAAAAAATGGAAAAAATATATATATATATATATTGCTACACACACACACATATATATATATAGCTATATATGTGTGTGTGTGTGTGTGTATATATATGTATATATATATATATATATAATATATATATATATATAATTATATATATATATATATATATACATTCATATATTTATATATATCCTAGGTAAGACTATAAGCTGCATCCCTCTGCCAAGAGTAGGCTCATGAAACGGGTATGATCTCAAGCCATTTTCTGATGGAGAGAACATACCGTCTTTGGCTTGCAGTGGACTGAGCATAGGCAATCCAATCCAATACAGACACGCGCGTGCACACACGCCCACACACAATTGAAATTTATAATCTAGTATGAAATTAACACCACACACACCAATTTAATTTATGCGTGCATGTTGATATAAATAATTTACGAATGAGAAATCGGCGGCTGGAATCTATTCATATCTGAAACCCAAAACATTTGTCACTTTCAAAATTATATTTAACACATGAGTAATATATGGAATTCATTGAAACTCATAAAGCTGTGTGACGCCAACAATTATTAATATAGGAATACGAAGAGGCTTATAGGATGTGAATCACATACTAGAATTCAACAAATTCATTTCGATTAAATACTGCATCACTGGGAAGACCAATAAATATATATGTTTCTGGATTTTCGATTAAATTTCGTTGTTATACTATTTATAGTTAATTTATCCCGGATGAACCTATTTGAGCAATAGCTTTGCAGCTTTGGCCATCTGTCTTAGAATGAATATCAAGTTGTGCAATTCTTGAATTTTTGAGGGTTTTTTTTTTCTTTTTTAGTTTGTCATTTGATGTTTGAGTAAGATACAGGGCGGCGAGCTGGCAGAAACGTTAGCACGCCGGGCGAAATACGTAGCGGTATTTCGTCTACCGCTACGTTCTGAGTTCAAATTCCGCCGAGGTCGACTTTGCCTTTCATCCTTTTCGGGGTCGATTAAATAAGTACCAGTTACGCACTGCGGTCGATGTAATCGACTTAATAACTATGTCTGTCCTTGTTTGTCCCCTCAGTGTTTAGCCCCTTGTGGGTAAAAAAGAAATAAGTATTTCGTCTGCCGCTATGTTCTGAGTTCAAATTCCGCCGAGGCCGACGTTGCCTTTCATCCTTTCGGGGTCGATAAATTAAGTACCAGTTACGCACTGGGTCGATGTAATTGACTTAATCCTCTTGTCTGTCCGCTCTATGTTTAGCCCCTTGTGGGCAATAAAGCAATAAGTATTGTAAGCACACCTGACAAAATACTTAGCGGCATTTCGTCTGTCTTTACATTCTGAGTTCAAATTCCGCCGAGGTCGACTTTGCCTTTCATCCTTTCAGGGTCGATAAATTAAGTACCAGTTGTGTACTGGGGTCGATCTAATCGACTGGACTCCTTCCCCAAAATTTCGGGCCTTGTACCTAGAGTAGAAAAGAATATTATGAGTTCAAATTTAATCGAGGTCGATTTTACCTTTCATCCTTTTGGTGTCGATGAAAGTAAGTACCAGTTGTGTACTGGGGTCATTCCAATCGACTGGCTCCCTTCCCCAAAATTTCCGGCCTTGTACCTAGAGTAGAAAAGAACATTATGAGTTCAAATTCCGCCGAGGTCGACTTTGCCTTCCATCCTTTTGGTGTCGATGAAAATAAGTACCAGTTGTGTACTGGGGGTTATTCCAATCGACATACTACTCTAAAATTGATGACCTTGTGCCAAAGTTTGAAACTAATATTTGAGTAACATATATCTGCAATAGCTGGTAGATCGAATGGTCGTGTCATGATGACTCTCACATGCTCCATATCCGTTGCTTTATCCTTTTGATTGGGCTGTTGTTTATTACAAATAATGATTACATCCGATGTCTCTATGCAGAGCACAGTCGCAATATCAATTAATACCCTCAATATCAAAGGCTTATTCTATATGAATAGGTTCTTAACTGTCTACACAGACATTCGCACACTTTTTATCTCTCTCACTCTCACTTGATAGATAGGTAATCTATCTATCTATCTATCTATCTATCTATCTATCTATCTATCTATCTATCTATCTATCTATCTATCTATCTATCTATCTATCTATCTATCTATCAGTCTATCTATCTATCTATCTATCTATCTATCTATCTATCTATATATCTATCTATCTATCTATCTATCTATCTATCTATCTTTCTGTCTGTCTGTCTGTCTATCTACCTGTCTATCTATCAGTCTGTCTGTCTATCTGTCTGTCTATCTATCTATCTATCTATCTATCTATCTATCTCTATCTATCTATCTATCTATCTATCTATCTATCTATCTATCCATCCATCTCTATCTGTCTGTCTGTGTGTCTGTTCATTTATCTACATTTCTATCTGTCTACTTATCTGTCTATCTATCTAACTATCTATCAGTCTATCTATCTTTCTGTCTGTCTGTCTGTCTGTCTGTCTCTGTTTGTCTGTCTGTCTGTCTGTCTATCAATCTGCTTGTCCACCAGCTAAATGGAGGGCTAGGCATGCTGTGGTTGATGATGCACAGACATGCGCCGAGACCGCGACATCTCCGAAGCTTCATAGACGAAGGTGTACAGATGTCGTCGCCTTTTGGGCGGCGCGATTTCTCGCAGCTTGTCTCCTTGGTCGAACTACAGTCGTGGATCAAACAGAGACCGAGGCTAGGTGAATGGCACCGCGAGTGTCGCGTTGCTCTCAAGTAACTCTGCCTTCCGGGAGCAAACTTGTGCGACTTCATTACAACAAAGGTGCTCTATATATAGAGGATTAGTGGAGGGGAGATGCGACGACGTTTTCGGGCAGAATCTGGGCGTCGACGAGGAACACCTGACCCGTTTCATCAGGACAACTTTCGGGCCGGGACCTATGAACAATCACTAAAGATCCCTGGCCTGGCAGTGCTATCGAGAAACATTACCTCTTCGGGATAAACTCTACAGGCACGGTTCGAGACACACTGGACCGACTTGCCCGAGATGCGGTCAGAGCGGCGAAACTGTTCTGCACGTACTCGTTCAGTGTCCAACCATTTCGGACCTGTGGGCTTATGCGAACGGCTGCTGTCACGTGTGGGACGAGTCCGCCTGTCGGCCAACTCTATCTTGAAAGTTGCTCCGCCACCTTCCCTCAACCGGAAAGGCAAAGCAGTCTTCATCATACTGATGGCCATGGTGAAAGAATGTGTGTGGTGGACTCGAGCGAAAGGATTAGAGACAAAAACTTACCTCTCTGGCCAATCGCTCATCAACTTTTTCAAGTACCACTTGAAAAGGAAGGTGAGAATGGAGAGGCAGGTTTTGTCTCGCGAAAGTTTCAAAAAAAGATTGGTGAATCTCTCATAAAAGAGAGAGAAAGAGAGAGAGAGAGAGAGATAGAAAGAGAGAGAGACACAGAGAGAGAGGGAGAGAGAGAGGGCAGTTTGCTGTCATGCGTTTATTTTCTCCCTGCCTGAGGTTACCGTGGTCTTTTCAGTAGGCTTTTCTTTCCGCGGATAAACATAATCTTGTTTCTTACTTTTTAAAAATTTATTCAGTGATAAACGATCTCTTTTGAACGCTTTTTTTCCCCCGATCCCTTTTGATCGAAATTTTAAATTTGTTCCCCTTTTTTTCCCCTTTTTCTTTTTCATTTTCCAAAAGAAAAGCTCTACATTTGTATTTGTCCCCTCTCTGTTCAGCCCTGTGTGTCCAATAAAGAAAGAAAGTTATCCTACTATGTACACACATTTACTCTCTCTCTCTCTCTCTCACACACACACACACACACACATATAACTAGCATATATGTGTATACACACGTACGTATCCATAGAGCCCAGGCTTCCCAGTCGTATAATAAATTCTGATGAATTAACTGTACGCTTTTATAGTCCTGTCTCTTTAATTCTCAGTTAATTATTTTCTTGCAGACCTTCATTACAACATAAACTTTTCCCAATATTTACTCTACTATTGGTCAGATTTTATAGCGCATTATATTTATAATAAATTCTGCAGCATAGTTTATTAGACAACCGAAAATTAATTTTGCTTAGTAAGTGTTTCACAGTTACAGAGAGCAAATTAAATTGGTGTGCCTTTAAATATCGTAAGCTCTATACTCTACTTCGAATGGTTACCGAAGAATTGCTACTGTATGATATATAAGTATATATGAATATATAAAGAGCTTATGTATGCACATATATATATATATATGTATATAATATATATATATATATATATACATATATATATATATACATACATATATACACACATACGTATATGTATACATATATATACATACATACATACATACATACATTCATACATATATATGTATGTATATGTATGTATACATATATGTATGTGTGTATATATGTATGTATATATATATATATATATACATACATATATACACACATACATATGTATGTATGTATATGTATGTATACATATATGTATGTGTGTATATATGTATACATACATATATATATATACATACATACATATTTACATACATATACACATACATACATATTTATACATAAACACACACATATATATAAGTATTTACTTACATATTTATCTATCTATCTATCTATCCTATCTATCTATCTATCTATCTATGAATATATATATATATATATACACACACACTTGCATATACATATATACATACACGCACGCACAAACATAGAGGCACATACATGTATATATAAACGAAATGAGCTAATGTTGAT
>NC_042998.1:17917804-17920304 GCF_006345805.1 Octopus sinensis
GCATGTAAGTATGCATGTATGCATGTATGTATGTATGTATGCATGCATGCATGTATGTATGTATGTATGTATGTATGTATGTATGTATGCATGTATGTATGTATGCATGCATGTATGTATGTATGTATGCATGTATGTATGTACGTATGTATGTATGTATGTATGTATGCATGTGTATATATGTATACGTATATATCTATATCGATATATACATATATTGTTCTATATTAAAGAGAAGGGAATTATGTACATTATTTACATTATTTACATTCGACGGATAGTTCTCATACCTAGGAATGAGAACCCAGGTTCGAAATTTCCCCAAGTTACCTGAAGAAGGTGAGTGGATTTGGTAGACGGAAACTGAAAGAAGCCCATCGTATATACGTATATGTATGTGTGTGTGTGTGTGTGTGTGTATGTATGTGTTTGTGTCTGTGTTTGTCCCCCAAACATCGTTTGACAACCGATGCTGGTGTGTTTACGTCCCCGTAACTTAGCGGTTCGACAAAAGATACCGATAGAAAAAGTACTAGGCTTACAAAGAATAAGTCCTGGAGTAGATTTACTCGTTAAAGGCGGTGCTCCAGCATGGCCGCAGTCAAATGACTGAAACAAGTAAATGAGTAAAAGAGTTCAGGGGTCGATTTGTTCGACTAAAACCTTTTAAAGCGTGCCCCAGCATGGCCACAGTCAAATGACTGAAACAAGTAAATGATATGAATTATGTGTGAGTGTGTGTGTGTGTGTTTTCCATTTTGTACTTAAATTATTAGTGAAGGCGCATGGCACAGTGGTTAAAGCGTCGAGCTTACGATCGTGAGGTCATGAGTTCGAATCCTGGACCGGGCTGTGTGTTGTGTTCTTGAGCAAGACACATTATTTCACGTTGCTCCAGTTCACTCAGCTGTAGAAATGAGTTGCGACGTCACAGGTGCCCAGCTGTTTCGGCCCCTTTGCCATTCCCTTGGATAACACTGATGGCGTGGAGAGGGGAGGCTGGTATGCATGGACGACTGCTGGTCTTCCATAAACAACCTTGCCCGGACTTGTGCCTTGGGAGGCAGGGTTAGCTTTCTGGGTACAATCCCATGGTCAGTCATGACCGAACTTAGATTATCGACACCGAAATGATGAACCGGAAATCAACAGGAGTGGCTCTGTGGTAAGTAGCTTGCTTACCAACCACATAGTTCCGGGTTCAGTCCCACTGCGTGGCACCTTTCCGTCTACCAAATCCACTCACAAGGCTTTGGTCGGCCCGAGGCTATAGTAGAAGACACTTGCCCAAGATGCCACGCAGTGGGACTGAACCCGGAACCATATGGTTGGTAAACATGTGGTTGGTAAACAAGCTACTTACCACACAACCACTCAGCCACTTCTGCGCCTATGTCGCAATCTTTAAAACAAATTTTTAATGTATCATATAGATGTAATTTTTGACACTGAATCCGAATTTGCTATTCATTTATTCCAGAAAAATCTGGTGAGAATGTTAGAGGTGCTTAAATTTTGATAATTTTCAGAATTTTCCACCAATCAGAAAACAGCGCTTTCACTGCCTCTTCCATCATCTGTCAAAGTAGTGAGAAGTGTGTGTGTGTGTGTGGGGGGGGGGGTGGCATTGGCATGTCAATTCATTAAACTAGCTAGTGTAAACAGTAAAAAAACATAATTAGATTCGCGAGCAAATTAAATATTTAAACGCTACGAGTAAACCAGCAGGAGTTGCTAGAAATAACAGTCAAAACATTGAAATATACACGAGCAAAGTAAACTGAAAAAACATTAAAGATATTCACGAGCAAATTAAATATTTAAAAGCTACTAGGAAACCTAGGTTCGAAATTCCCCCCAGGACACCTGCTGAAGGCTGGAGAGTACATCAGCCGAAACGTTGTGTTAACAGCAAACAAGATGAGGACAAATATCCGTCAAATGTAAATAATGTAAATAATGTAAATAATTCCTCATCTCTCAAATATAGAACTGTACAAATATTTATTAGTAAAAAAACTGAAGAGCGAAAGTTTGCAATACACTCTAGGATTTTATAAAATAAATTACCTTTCTCACAAGTCGTTCGTTAGATAAATTCACAAAGATAAGGTTCAACCATGGAACGGTGCGCCCCGCATCAGCGTTTGTTTCCAAGCTTCAAAGATGCTCAGGTGCTCGAAATTTGTTGATTACACTCAGTTTGGTGGTTACACTCTTTGTGCGCATGCGCAGCATCTTTTGTTACTATGGGTTCAGTCCCACTGCATGGCACCTTGGGCAACTGTCTTCTATTATAGCCTCGGACCGACCAAAGCCTTGTGAGTAGATTTGGTAGACGGAACCTGAAAGAAGCTCGTCGTATATATGTAAATATATATACGTGTGTGTGTGTGTGTGTGTGTATGTTTGTGTGTCTGTGTTTGTCCCACTAGCATCGCTTGACAACCGATGCTGGCGTGTTTACGTCCCCGTAATATAGCGGTTCGGCAAAAGAGAC
>NC_042998.1:17925304-17927804 GCF_006345805.1 Octopus sinensis
ACACAGGAAGCGAAACATAAAGGAATAGATTTAAAAGAGGAGAGAGGTAGCAGACATGTCAGTGATTTAGAATCATTCTTTCAATTTGATTGCAACAGGATGACAACCATTTTGAATCCCACAAATAGACCATAAAAATTGCATTCTTATGAAAATATCTTCGAACAGGAATTATTAAGATTTACGAATTTTTAGATTGAATAAGCAGGCTGGTGTAGAATTGCGTGTTTATATACACACGCGCGCGCCCACATATACATGTATATTTATGTTTATGTATACGTATGTATGAATGCATATGTATATATATGAGTGTATATGTATTAATACACACACACACACACACACACACACGCATATATATATATATATATATATCAATATTTGATGTCTCATTCTCCATTATCATTATTAATATTAATATTGTTAATAATAATAATAATAATACTAATAATAATAATAATAATAATAATAATAATAATAATAATAATAATAATAATAATAATAATAATGTTAATAATAATAATAATATACCGTATTCTTTATTCTACATTTTGACTCAAGAATGTATACAACACTTAAATAAAGAAAAATCCTTTTTACATAAAAATCTCTTTAGTAAAAATAGACGGTGGCCGATTTAGTTTGAATGTTAGCTATAAAATTTTATAAAGATGTAAATTTTAAATACCGTCTCTTTCTCAACATGCTAATGAAAGCAATATATCTGTGTATATATTTCCACATGTATATATATATATAGGATGAAATATATATATATTTCGCATAAATACAACTATAATTGTGAGCCCGTAGATAAGGGATAAGAGCTAGAAACGTGTCTGGGAATCCGACAAGGGGCAACACTGGACAGGCATGGTGCTTTTACACCTTTCCAAATAAAGCAGCCCCGAAAAGGGCTTTAATACGTTCCCAGAATATATAGAACTTAGGATGAAATGCTAATAAGGTATGTATACTAAATTCGTGAAGAATGTTACTTAATAACAGATTAATCAGATAAGAGATAATAACAATTCGAAGTAAATAACTCTGAAAAGGACTTTTGTATGTTCCCAGAGAATATTACCCTCAGGGACGCTAGTGTTGGTATATTCGTGAATAAGTCACTAACCGAAATATTATTTACTTGTTTAAGGATTGTACTGAATAAATTGCGAAAATAACTCTAACATTTCAAATACTAATAATTAAGCATACTCAATTTGATTTGTACAAAATAATTTAGGAAAATGAATGGGTTATTTCGCTTGGCTATATATATAAGAATCCCATCCAGAGGCGAATGGGTTATTTTCCTTGGCTTTTAAAATAAAATATATTAGATATATATAAGGATTCCTTCCAGGGGCCCTATTCACGACTTTTTCAACAATCAATCCAAGTATGCCATGAGGTTTCCAGACATAAGCTCTACCCACGTGTTAAGTTCCATCAAAATTGATGAAACGATGTAGGAGGAGTAAGCTAACAACTCCACAAACACACACACAGACAGAAATTCCCCCGCATATGTAGTAGATTGGGTCATCCCATAAATAATGCACTTTTTCAATTGAAGGAATTAACGTCAGAAGGGGACGGGATAAACTACCTCCACCAACTTGCTATAAAAGCAGGTAGAAATTTTACCTTGTACTTATTCTTAGTGCAAGTTTTGAAGAGCGTAGTTCGATTTTAACAGTTACTTTTCAGAGTTATAATAGAAGTGACAAAGAAGCATATTCGGCATATTTTGCTTTATGAGTTCAATAAAAGCAACAATGCAACGGAAAGTGCGCAGAATATTAATGCAATATATGGAGGTCGAACAATAAGCGTAAGTCAGTGTCAACAGTGGTTCCAGAAATTCCGAGCCGGAAACTACAGCCTAGAGGACGAATCTCGTCCTCGAAGATCTGTAGAGCTGGACGAGGATGTCCTGCAAACCCTAGTGGTACAAAATTCCATCGTAACTGTTGAGGACCTAGCAGAGAAACTTGGATTTGGTCATTCAACCATTCATCGACACCAGAACCAGAAGAAAAACGACCATCTTTGGTTTCGAGTTGAAAGGTGTTCTTCCATCAGGATAATGCTCGGCCACATACACCGAGCATAACTTCCAAAGGCTGGAACAGTTTGAATAGGATATGGTGCCCCACCCACCATATTCGCCGGACATTGCCCCTTCTGATTATCAGTAATTCCACAGTTTTCAAAATCATTTGGACTGAAAAATATGAATTCTGCAGATGAGGTCAGAACAATAATGGAGGAGTATTTTTCAACTGAAATTTGAAAAAGAGCCATTGCAAGTCTACCAGATAGAATGAAGAGCATTGTAGAAAATGAAGGATAGTATATATTAGATTATAAATGAATTTTTAAATCTTAAATTTGAAAGATAAAAGAAGTATATAAAAACCCTGCATTATTTATGGGATGACCCACTTGTTTTTCTTCTGTGTATCTTTCTGTCGAAGAGCGTAGGCTCGAA
>NC_042998.1:17942804-17950304 GCF_006345805.1 Octopus sinensis
CACATAACTTATATATATATATACGTCTTTAGATGCAGGCATGCACCTACATGTACGTTTTTACATATGTATACACAGATACACATGAATGTAGAGACTGATTTTGTTTGAACACCAACAAAAGAGATTCAACACTTAGTAAGTGATTTGTTTCTGTTATATATATTTTATTTTATTTTTTTTTTTAGCAAAGAAACATTAAAATAAACAGTATGGTAGCATGCAATTTGATTGGGTGAAATGGGAACACTTCGTACACAGAATATCTATTTGAATTCGATCCAAAAATAAGTAAATCAAAAGAAACTATAAATCCATGTATCTTAATTAGAAAAAGGGAGTGGAGAAGGATGCGATATTAAATGAAATCGTGAATGCTGAAACGGTGATTGAAAAGACTAAATCGTCTCTGCGGTGACATGACTGATCAAATGCTAACAAAGGTAGAGCAGGTGATGGTAATGACAATGATGCTGATGATGGAGATGAAAAATGAAGATTATGATAAAGATGAGGATATTAATAATAGTGTTTTTCAGTAGATGGTTTGAGGACAAGCATGATGTACAAATATCGATTTAAAAAAATAAAAGCAATGATTTTGGGAAAACACCACATACATAAATACACACAAACACATACACAACACACACTCACACACACACACACACACTCACACACACATTGATAGTTATGTACATACATATATACTTGCGTATAGGAGGGTAAGTCAGAAACTAAGTCAACTTTTATTTGCACCATTTTCTAACTCAACCGTTTGTATAATACATGCGTGTGTATGTGAATATGTACCTACTCTTTTTTTACTCTTTTACTTGTTTCAGTCATTTGACTGCGGCCATGCTGGAGCACCGCCTTTAGTCGAGCAAATCGATCCCGGGACTTATTCTTTGTAAGCCCAGTACTTATTCTATCGGTCTCTTTTGCCGTTATATATCCTACCTGTATATATATCCTATTATTATTTTTATTATTTTCATTGGATTTGTTATTGCATTTATATTTGTGTAACTTTGTCCGTTTTTTAGGTCCTTGTTTTTGTATACATTCGCTGCTTTCTTCAAAGGAATCTAATTCCCTTGGCTTAGTTTTCCTTGGAACTGGCTAGATTTTTGCTATCTCAAGAATAATCAGCCGAAATTGCGATGATAATCTGGTGCTTGACTGAGGATGGAAGGCTTCGCATGAACCGTCCTTGTTTTCTTTGTATCGTCTATCTGGATGTTTTGTTGTCCCTTTTTGTATCACCTAGCTGTCCGGATGTTTTGCGATCTTGTTTACCGAGCATGGAGCTAGCCTTCCTGATTCTGGCCTCAATTTCTTTATCCATCTCCGCATCATTGAACACAACAGAATCAAGATAAATGAAAGAGGAAACAGTTTTTAATGTTTTCCCATCAACATATACAGTAGGGACAACAGCAGGAAAACAGTCACCACAAGCTCAGTTTTCTAGATGTTGATGGTCAGACCAAAAACCTTCGATGCATGAGAGAAGTTGTTTAGAATCCATTGCATATCCTGAGGAGCGTGTGCTACAAGTGCACACACACACACACACACACACACACACACACACGCACGCACGCACACACACACACACACACACACACACACACACACACTCATACACACGCACCTGTACGTGATTAAATTTGTAAATAGAAATTTAAGGAAACCCACCCGCAAATCTATGAGAACCACGTTATTTGTTTTCCGTTCCTATTTATCTCTAGTTTTCCGACCTCTCTCTAGCTTTCTTTTACGTGAACTTATGTGCGATCTTTGCCATCCTTCCTGTTCAATGATGACAACTTTTATTGCGCTTATTTGTCATTTCTTCCTCTCGTTCTTTGCTTTTAATCCTCGTCTCTGGTTTGCTACAATTTCCTGCTCCATCTTCTTGTCATAAATCCATTGCATGATGATGGAGTGGTGCTGCTAGGAGAAGGTCTTAACCTAAAAACCATCAATTTCTGCCACGAGTTGATTTTTAAAGCCATTGTTAGGGCGGCACTGATACAGTTGTAGGAGCAGCCGTCTCAGAGACCCTTACTGGTCATCAGAGTAAAGCCGTCAGCTCCTTTGTAAGATCATATGTGTTGAAACTTATCTTTTTGCTCTGAATAATATTGTGATAGTTTTCCAGCATTTATGACGTGGTACATCTCTAGCATGACTGCGCACTTTTCAGAGCTAATATCTGAAACCCCATTCGGTCATGACTGATCGTGGGATTGCACCGAGAAACTTACCCTCATAGGGACAAGTCCGGGCAATGCTGTTTATGGAAGACCAGCAGTCACCCATGCCTACCAGCCTCCCCTTTCCACGCCATCAGTGTTATCCAATGGAAAAGCAAAGGCCGATACAGCTTGGCACCTGTGACGTCGCAACTCATTTCTACAGCTGAGTGAACAGGAGCAACGTGAAATAAAGTGTCTTGCTCAAGAACACAACACGCATCCCGGTCCGGGATTCGAACTCAGAACCTCACGACCGTAAGCTTGACGCTCTAACCACTGAGCCATGCGCCTTCACATCTATATATATATAGCTGAGAATGTGTGTCCGGATTTCGAACTCATAACCTCACGATCGTAAACTCGACGCTCTAACCACTAAGCCATGCGCCTTCACCAGTGCTGATAAGAAACTACATATTTATGCAGAATCCGCCCGAAAACATAGCCACCTGGGTATATACAACCACTTCTCAGTATATTGCATTGGTAAGAATGAGCCAAATTCAATGCTGCTGTAAATGTGTTCCTAGTTGTGCGCTTTTAAACCACAGCCTCGTTGTATTGTTCAATGAAAGTCGGTGAGCAATTATGTGATACATCAAATCATTCTCGCTTCTATCTTATAGTCTTTTGCGGGCATTTTAAGAACTGTCCACTTTTTTCTTTGGTCTTTATTCGATAAAATTGTTACAGTACGAGACAAGACGTATTTTTCTATGATGGATGACGTTTATTCAGAATTTCAGTTTTTTTTATATCATTAACATTTTTTTCTGTCTGTTCTCGACTTTCTTTTCAAATCCATGCTCTTTAGAATAAATTCAAAAATATACAAATTCTAGAGGTATGTATGCCATTATTATGAAGTTATTCTGTGCACAAAAGAAATAGTAAAAAAATGAAATATATATATATATGAATATCTTCCTGAGGAAGAAGAGAATATCAATGACTTCCCACATAGTCAACTGGAAGCAAAATTGCATAGATAAGCTGACTGCCATAAGCAAGATGGATCAATCAGTAAGCCAAAAGGAAATTGTAAAAATAAAATAAACTCGCCCTTTTTCTAAAGCCTAGCCAGGCTCATGGAACCGGTTTCCAGGTTTCAATGGAGTATGTGTTCTCCAGCTGGACGGGACGCTAGTCCATCACAGCGTTACTCATGTTTGCCAGCAGGGTGGACTGGAGCAACGTGAAATGAAGTGTTTTGCTCAAGAACACAACGCGTCACCCGGTCAAGGAATCGAAACCACAATCTTACGATCATGATGCTTACACATTAACCACTAAGCCACGCGCCTCCACAAAGAGGAAATAGTACATGTGTTATATAAAAAAAACTTTATAACAGAAGATAAATAACACACTGCTCTGTAGAAGGATCCAACAGACTGTTTGTGTAAAATAGCAAGAAGCTGTAAAGTATAAAAGCCATCTCAATATGGCTAACCACTAAGGGTGGGCGTTACTGTAGCTTTTTAGCCCCAGGAGACCATCGTCTCCAGCTGGCTTTAGACACATTTTCTGTGCCCTTGAAGTATTTGCAAAGGGAGTGGTTACCGCCCGTTGATAAGAGACAATAATCTCGAAACCGCTCCGTGCGTATCACTCAGGCTTACGAGGAAGGGGTGGCCTCCCTTTGCAAATACTTCAAGGGCACAGAAAGTGTGTCTAAAGCCAGCTGGACGATGATCTCCTGGGGCTAAAAAGCTACAGTAACACCCCCACTTTGTGGTTAGCCATATTGAGATGGCTTTTATACTTTACATTGTCGAGCGGTTACTGTTTACATCTCGCTCTGAGATTTAATAATGCTTACAGTAAGAAGCTCTTCTCAAGAAAACATAACCCGGCACATGTCCTGCTCCTCCAGTAAGTAGTGGTGATATTGAGTGGGAATATGAAAACACACAGGACCTTAACATTGTGGATGAGCAGTTGAACTCCCTCCAAGAGGGTAGGCGAATAAGACATTTATATTACATATATATATATATATAACGGGAAGGTTTACGAAAGTAAACAAAAGACGAAGGCAGGTGGAGTACAAACAAACAAATGTATTAGTATGGCGCTCAGGATAGAAATAGAACAAGTCTTTTACGTTTCGAGCCTACGCTCTTCGACAGAAAGATACACTGAAATATATATATATATATATATATATATATATATTATATATATTATATATATATATATATATATATATATATATTATTTTTCAGTGTATCTTTCTGTCGAAGAGCGTAGGCTCGAAACGTAAAAGACGTTATTATATATATATATATATATATATATCTATATATAACTATAGTATATATATATATATATTGTCTATATAGCTGGCAATATGTGAGGTATGCTAAAATTACTGGATTTTTACTAAATTACTAAGTAAAAAACTGAAACCCAGATAAACCACAATTTAGCAATTCAAATACACCTATCACTGCCAAAACAGTTCGACACAACCAAACAGAAATTTGAAAGAATTGCAAGGCTAGAGTATCACCACATTGTTAGAACCTGCCAAAATATGGAATGCGATGCAGCAATTTGAATTAAAAAACAACAAAAAAAAACAAACAAGACTTGAAAACCAAATGATAAAATAAAATGAATAAATAAATAACTAAATAAAGCATAATACTGAAAATGTGCAAAACTGCAGGCGCCGATGGAATTTATCCTGAAATGATTACAAACCTTGGCAGAGGAATTATAACGCAACTTGCCAACGTTTAACAGACATCGGATATAAATATGAATATCTTTGAACCTGGAAATATGGTAAAATTTTAACCATACTAAACCTGAGGACGCCAACCGACTGCCAAGATAGTCATTGAGTAATCCAACAAGTCAGCTGTCTTTTCAAATTGTTTGAATAAATCATGCTCACGTGATTATTATCAATTCTCGAAACTGACAAACACACGGAATACACTGGTTATATATTAGAAATGAAACTCATAGAGTCAAGATTTAACACCTTACAATTTTACATTTTTTTGGAAGCACTCCGTCGGTTACGACGACGATGGTTCCGGTTGATCCGATCAACGGAACAGCCTGCTCGTGAAATTAACGTGTAAGTGGCTGAGCACTCCACAGACACGTGAACCCTTAACGTAGTTCTCGGGGATATTCAGCGTGACACAGAGAGTGACAAGGTCGGCTCTTTGAAATACAGGTACAACAGAAACAGGAAGTAAGAGTGAGAGAAAGTTGTGGTGAAAGAGTACAGCAGGGATCACCACCATCCCCTGCCGGAGCGTCGTGGAGTTTTAGGTGTTTTCGCTCAATAAACACTCACAACGCCCTGGGAATCGAAACCGCGATCCTATGACCACGAGTCCGCTGCCCTAACCACTGGGCCATTGCGCCTCAACACAATTTTACAGCGATTCATACTAAGAATAAAGATTGAATTCACATAGTATCTTTATAGATTTCTCGGCCGCTTACAATTCTGTTTGGCATGAATGTCTTATATTAATACTTTCCAAACTCATTAAATTTAAGTGAACATTTGAAAAAAAAAGAAAATATTTATATGGAGTACTTAGCATAAATGTCTGAAGAAACTCAGTGACCAGACCAAGAAAATAAGTTTTTACATTTATATCAACAACATAGGCGCAGGAGTGGCTGTGTGGTAAGTAGCTTGCTAACCAACCACATGGTTCCGGGTTCAGTCCCACTGCGTGGCGTCTTGGGCAAGTGTCTTCTGCTATATCCCGGGCCGACCAATGCCTTGTGAGTGGATTTGGTAGATGGAAACTGAAAGAAGCCCGTCGTATATATGTATATATATATATATATATATATATATTATATCTATATATATAATGCGCGTGTGTGTTTGTGTGTCTGTGTTTGTCCCCCTAGCATTGTTGACAACCGATGCTGGTGTGTTTATGTCCCCTTTACTTAGCGGTTCGGCAAAAAGAGACCGATAGAATAAGTACTGGGCTTACAAAAAGAATAAGTCCCGGGGTTGAGTTGCTCGATTAAAGGCGGTGCTCCAGCATGGCCGCAGTCAAATGACTAAAACAAGTAAAAGAGTAAAAGAGTAAAAGAGTAACAAACCGGTTCTGTGAGCCTGGCTAGGCTTTAAAAAGACTCCTTAAATTTAGACGTACAGTAGACGTAGCTAAGAGGCCACCAATCAAACAATGTGACTGAAATAGAGACGATATGTAGGAGCATCAATCAAATTCCGAAACCTTTTTCCTGCTGATATCTAACAGCCAACACAAAAAAGTGACTACTTTATCCGACTTCAACAGGCATAAGACATAGTAAAAACTGCAAATATAGATGAAAAACAGTCTGAAACATCCGGAAAAGACACCCGGATGCTTTGTAGTAGTACCCGGCAAAATACTATATTTTATTGTTGTGTCTGGGGAAAGTAATTTTCTTTTAGTGCCTTATTATTTAACACACTCACCGGTAAAATTTCTACTTATTTCTTATTTTTATTTTCCTAAAATTTTCGATGCGTCTTGCAACCTTTTCAATAGTTTTGACTCTGTCCGTTATTTACACTGCGTTCCTTTTTGCTTGTTTGTGCGCATGTGCGTGGGTCAGTGTGTGTGTGTGTGTGCCTATGCATGCATGCACGTACGTATGTATGTGTGTCTGTATGTATGCGTGTTTATGTATGTATATGTGTGTATATGCATATGTATATATGTATTTATGTGTATGCATCTGTAAGTATGTATCCTGCGTATTCATGTGCTTGCATGTCCATGTTTGTGTATTTTCTATGTATGTGTGTTTGTGTGCCTATGCAAGCATACATGTATGTATGTATGTATGTATGTATGTACGTATGTATGTGTGTCTGTATGTATGCGTGTGTATGTATGTATATGTGTGTGTATGCATATGTATATATGTATTTATGTGTGTGCATCTGTAAGTATGTATCCTGCATATTCATGTGCTTGCATGTCCGTCTTTGTGTATTTTCTATGTTTGTGTGCATGGGTGAGCGTGTGTTTGTATATGTATGCACCTCTGTCTCCTTGTGTGTGTGTGTGTGTGTGCTATGCAACTATGTAATCTAAATCCTCGGGAATGTTGGTTAGGAAGGTTACTCGAACATCAGGGTAGAATCTCAAATTCTGCGTCGGACATCTTTATTGACTTTGTGCTACAATAATAATCTAATTTTGTTCACAAACCTGGATACGCCTTTTTTCCTGCAGATTGTTCC
>NC_042998.1:17955304-17970304 GCF_006345805.1 Octopus sinensis
AAAGAATAAGTCCTGGGATCGATTTGCTCGACTAAAGACGGTGCTCCAGCATGGCCACAGTCAAATGACTGAAACAAGTAAAAGTGTAACATTAGAGAACAAATCAGTTAACAGAATTGTATGCATATTACAACGGAATTCACCGCAGAAATGTTTAGCAAAATAAGTAACTCACCAACAAGCCACTGTATATTTTCTAGCATTGATAAAGTCAATAATTTCCATTTGAAGTATCTGACAAGTACAAACGCATCTAGCCCCTAGAACAATAGCGGAAGCTGTTCAGGTTAGTTATTTAATATTGCTGGAGGACCACCTGATATTAACTTTCAAAACTACTGGCCTATAAGATAGTTGATAATCTAAGAATCGCTAGTACCCTTACTGTAAAATACCTTGACGACTCGCCGGAAAGCAGCAGCAAACTAAAGGAGCGTAAATGATGTGTTATAGCTGTAAGGAGTAGTAACTGGAGAACATATCTATTATAGCAGGTAAAGAAAATGGAGAAAATAAACTTCAGATGTGTATGCCACTTAAGATTAAGAATCATTCAGGGACTTTATCTATCTCCATTAGCCTGAACTCGGTTACAAATAATAAACCACCTCCTCCAGATGAATGATTTACAATTCAACACTTACCTAAGCGTCTACGGAAATCTGCTAATGAACTCAGATTTTACAATAATTACTGTAAAAGTGATGTATTATGCAAAACTAAAAACTATTTTATACAAATACAGAAATTGTCGTCTTAGACACAGACTTTTTAAGTGATTTAACTTATTAGTGTAAAATTTGCAAAGCGTATTTTAAAAATTGAGTGCTTTTTCGTTTGAACGGAGTCAAGTACTAATAACTGATGCAGTTAAAAGAGAGTTTTGTATTTAAAATGTCAGTGAAAGTATAATATAGTGAAGATAGAAAATTTACTATACATATGTATAAAGGAAAGAAAATATACTACACTTGTAACTTAAGGAAACAAAATGTTCAAGTTAAAAAAAGTATTATAAACAAGCATGTTTAATATAAAAGATTTTTGCCATGACAATTGTTGAATATATTTTCGATTTTATAAGAATGTAAATGAAAAGAATCACATAGCATACTCTTTTACTTGTTTCAGTCATTTGACTGCGGCCATGCTGGAGCACCGCCTTTAATCGAGCAAATCGACCCCGGGACTTATTCTTTGTAAGCCCAGTACTTATTCTATCGGTCTCTTTTTGCCGAACCGCTAGATGACGGGGACGTAAACACACCAGCATCGGTTGTCAAGCAATGCTACGGGGACAAACACAGACACACAAACACACACACATACATATATATACATACATATATACGACGGGCTTCTTTCAGTTTCCGTCTACCAAATCCACTCACAAGGCATTGGTCGGCCCGGGGCTATAGCAGAAGACACTTGCCCAAGACGCCACGCAGTGGGACTGAACCCGGAACCATGTGGTTGGTTATCAAGCTACTTACCACACAGCCACTCTGAATGATTTGAAAAGCATTATAATTATTTCAAAGTCGAAATCGCAAAGGTTATTAATCAGAAGATACTGATCGAACGCATAGGATAACGGAATCTGATAGACATAGAGAAGTACTACAATATAACAGCGGGAGGAGAAAACATTTCGGTTTCAGCAAAAGTTAGACTGAATTGTGTGACAAATGAACACGAAATAAACAAAACAGTGTTTATGTAAATGAGGAAATAACAAATGCTTACGACAATAATGAAAAAGGATTGAAATAAGAACATAACTGCAGTGAATATTTAAATATAGATGAGAGAAAAACCAAGAAAAAATGTCCACGATATGATTTACAAACTACTACTATGGCAATCCCCCAAGGTCGAGGATGATGGTCTTCGCGCAAATTTATTGGTGAGTCCGCAGGTGACTGATAAGACCAATTCTTGCTCGAAAAGATCGGTCACAGTGCGGACACCTAGTGCCGGAAGGGAGAGTCGCACCTGGTTGTTGGTGGCGCTCCTATCTGTGTGTATATATATATATATATATATATATATATATATATATAATATATATATATATATATATATATATATATATATAATACAAAGTAAAATTGCAAGGCACCGCACGAGTGAGAAATATATACGAAGAGGGTTTGAAAATGCAGAGGTCTTTAAAGATGTTCATTGACTTGACCGGTTTCACTTTTTAAAAAAAGGATTATCAAAAGTAAAAGGTAAAGCTTTGTATAAGTTTTGTTGTGTTAGAATGGTTATCATAGTTGTATTAAAATACAGTTATATAGTCTTTCACAATGATAAGAAAATGTTAAGAGGGGCTTTTTGTTTAAACAGTGTTCAAAATAGGTAGTAAAATAAATTTATAATTAAGTTTATCGAAAATCATGGTTGTATAGTAGCATATATATACAGAAGGTATCATATTTAAGTATTTATACAGGATTTTAGGGCAATGATCAACCTTTCCATCCTTTGTCTTCTGTCTTGTATATGGGGTGCGGCGGTGTGTGTGTCTGAATTAAGATGACAGAAATCATTTAGCAAATGAAACTGGTATCGAAAAGGATTGTTACTCTTATCGATTTGAATATCCAAGAAAGATTTTTATTGAAAATGGAGAACATAACTCGATTTAACCGTATTTTGTAAAACTCCAAAGTAAGTAAAATATTTGCAAAGAGAGATTGATTGAGAAATCAATATTAGTGTCTCAAATATTGCTGCATTTCTTGTTTTTGTGAGTGTTTTTAATCTCCTTTACATTTCTCTTCGAAATAAACATTTAGCTTAAACAGATTAAAGTTTTTCGCGAGCCATCTTTAAACTTAAGCTACAGTCATTGCGAAGTAATTCAAAATTACATAACATTGATCTATTCATATATTTCGCAGTCAATTTAACGGCAAATATGTTTATATTTCTATAAATCTAAATTTGCATTTTCTTTCGGATTTTTAACTTCCTATGCCATCACATCAATGTAGCTAGTTATATCCCATCACCATTCATGATTTCTTATCAATATTTCTAAGTAGTTTGCGTATCCATCCATCCATCCATTCATCCATCCATCCATCTATCCATCCATCCCATCCCATCTGTCTATCTATCTATCTATCTATCTATCTATCTATCTATCTATCTATCTATCTATCTATCTATCTATCTATCTATCTATCTATCTATCTATGGTTATCATAATTGTATTAAAGTACAGTTATACAGTCTTTGATAGTGATCAGAAAATGTTAAAAAATAGAATCTTTGACAATGAGAAGAAAATGTTAAGAGGGGCTTTTCGTTTAAACAATTTACATTAAAGTGTTCAAAATAGGTTGTAACATATATTTATAATTAAGTTCATAAAAAAACATGGTTGTATTGAAGCATATATAGAGAAAGAATCATATTTAAGTATTTATACAGAATTTTAGGGGAATGATCAACCTTTCCATTCTTCATCTTCTGCTCTGATTATATATGCAAGGGTCGTGTGGAATGTGTCCTCAGGCATCTCCTCCCTAGGGTCTTTTCATTAGACTTTTCTGTTGGATTCTCAAGTCAGACTGTGGATACTGTTTAACCATTTTGTTCTGGGTCTACCTATTTCTTTACTATCCACAAGGGGCCAAACAGAGGGAACAAACAAGGACAGACAAACGGATTAAGACGATTATACTTTATTTATCGACCCCGTACGAATGAAAGGCAAAGTCGACCTCGGCGGAATTTGAACTCAGAACGTAGCAACAGACGAAATACCGCTAAGCATCTCGCCCGGCGCTCTAACGTTTCTGCCAGCTCGCCGCCCGCTTACGTTTCTGCCTGGGTCTACCTCTCAGTCTGTTACCGGTTGGCTCGTCTTGATGTATGTTTTGCGATTCTTTCCAGTGACACCCTAATCACAGGTCTGTAGCAACGGAACTGTTACCTCACAATGCGCTGATGTAGCAGATTGATCTGTAGAGATGTCCTGATCTCCGAACTGCCCACCATATCTAGTAACGTCACTTCTATTTCACTGTCGCTCACTTTCGGTCATTACTCAACATTTACGACCATGGGTAAGAATAAACATTGAATTATTGAAGATAGCACGTATATGTGTGTGCATAGTGTGTGTCTGTGTAAAGCGACGAGCTGGCAGAAACGTTAGCGAAATGCGTAGCCGTATTTCGTCAGTCGTTACGTTCTGAGTTCAAATTCCGCCGAGGTCGACTTTGCCTTTCATCCTTTCGGGGTCGATTAAATAAGTACCAGTTACGCACTGGCGTCGATATGATCGACTTTATCCGTGTGTCTGTCCTTGTTTGTCCTCTCTGTGTTTAGCCCCTTGTGGGTAGTAAAGAAATAGAAATAGGTGTCTCGTCTGCAGCTTCGTTCTGAGTTCAAATTCCGCGGAGGTCGACTTTGCCTTTCATCCTTTCGGGGTCGATTAAATAAGTACCAGTTACGCACTGGGGTCGATATATAATTGACTTAGACCGTGTGTCTGTCCTTGTTTGTCCTCTCTGTGTTTAGCCCCTTGTGAGTAGTAAAGAAATAGGTGTGTGTGTGTGGTGTGTGTGTGTGTGTGTGATATCATGCTTGTATCCGATTTGTTGCGATGAGTTATTAATATGTTTATTGATGCATATAATCAGAAAGTTCAGGGTATCAAACATTGTTTCTAGATCATCACTTACGATATTTTTAGCTGGTATCACTTCAGAACATCGCGTTATTACCATCAACTACAGTCTATATAATCAGGACGATGACGCCATAAATAACGCCATTACTGGATGCTCAGGGATTGTTAAGTTAAATATATATCAACAGACACCGTTCAGAGTGTTGGTCTGTGCATTGGAAAATATACAGACACTTGGACATGAATGTTTGTATGCTTTTCCTAGTGATGAAGAGAAATATTGGTAGAAGCCATTCTATACAGTTTTTTTCACTGAATCAATCGTTTTGATTGCATAAATAATGCGTTTTCGTTTGTGATTGCATGAAAAGTGCTTTTCATATATTTTGATTAAATCGTTTCTCATTTCGTGCATATTCTTACTTCTAAGGTATTGTAAATTAAATAATAGGTATTTGAGGTGAAACGCGACTTGGCCACGGGGAAGACGAAGGTTACTACCTGATATCCTGTAATAAACATTAAAGATAGAAATGCCGACTTCCACGTCGGTGATATGATTTTTATTGTAGCGCTTCGAATCGTTGCTTTCAAAGATATTATTTGGCAAATCGGTTGATTTGATAATATGGATTGTAATTACTATTTAATATTTTCTCTTGTTAGATACGCACATTTTAGTTCATGTCCAGCCATGCCTGTCTCATATTCTGTAATACCATCAGAATTAGGTTCAGTTTATATATATTTACTCCCTATATAATTCCAAGTTAAAGGGGTGAGTTAAATTTAAATTTTAACCACTGTTAGATTTGGCTGACAAACACTTTTATACTTGGCTCTGATGACTTCATCTTTCTAATGTTTGATTGTATTTTAATGTTACGTATATGTAACTATGTGAAGGTGCGTGGCATAGTACTTAGGGTATTGCACTGACGATCACTGGATCACAGGTTCGATTCCCAGACATTGTTCCAGTTAATTCCACTCTAAATGGGTAACTATATGCTGAAATAGCCTTCCGATCTGAGGGAATATTGGCCTGCTCCCCTAGCCAGTGAAGGGGCGTCATAGGAAAACCAAAACAACTCAGAGCGCATCGTGACCAGCGATGCATAACACATTCAATAATCTGATCTATGTAACTCTCTTCTAGACTATAAATTTGTCGGCGTGATTAAATACAAGATTATTCACAACATTAGCATTGTATTGTTTTAAAATATCTTTGTTCTCAAAATCTATTTGAGTATACATAAAATATTAGCTTGCAATACGAGGCGAAATTGTATAGAGGTGACACTTAAAATATTTCTTGATTTTGTTTTTGCTGGCATTTTAATAAAATTAGGGGTCTGTAAATAATTCCGTTCCCATATCGATATTTAATTATCTGCATCCTTGACTCAACACTTACTTATATGGAACTGCATTCAACTTAATGTCAGTTGGAAGTTCTGAATATGATGGTTGATAAATGTATCTAATTTTTGTATCGCTAACTCAGGAATTAGTGCTTCGCATATAATGCCTCAACAGTTGTTTCTCCAACAAGAAAACTGACGCAAAGGCTTGTGAATTCTAGTAAAGGTACGCAAGGGCCGTGTGTTGCTGTAAAACCGGGATAAGGTTAAATACAAAGGATACAAAACAGAATTTGCAAGAAACAGTAGGAATATGAGATGCAGCACGGATTTTTGTTAGTGAACAGGTCGCGGTCTTAAAGCGACGAAAATATTTTGACAAATTAAACTTAAATGTTGAAGTGAATCGAACGGCTTTTGTGTGTTTCTTAAATGGCTTACAAACACCTTCTACGCTGCAATTGTTTTCGTTTCAGCACACGATCTGAGATCAAATCACTTGCTATGCAAGTACAATAGGAATATTGTATTAAAATTCGAATGATCTTAGAGCACTTCATATATATTTTATACTTTCAACTAGTACTAAACCAGCAAGGAGGAAAGACACATCGGATTTTAGTTTAGAACAGGGAGCCGGAAAAAGATAGTGCAAGCATTACTCTTTATTACTTAAACGCTTCTGCCAATTCGACCCAATGCGTATCAAGGTATAGAAATGAATAAGGTGGCGAGCTGGCAGAATAGTTAGCACGCCGGGTGAAATGCGTATCCGTATATCGTCTGCTGTTACGTTCTGAGTTCAAATTCCGCCGAGGTCGACTTTGCCTTTCATCCTTTCGGGGGTCGATAAATTAAGTACCAGTTACGCACTGGGGTCGATATAATCGACTCAATCCGTTTGTCTGTCCTTGTTTGTCCCCTCTGTGTTTAGCTCCTTGTGGGTAGTAAAGAAATAGGTATTTCGTCTGCCGTTACGTTCTGAGCTCAAATACCGCCGAGGTCGACTTTGCCTTTCATCCTTTCGGGGTCGATAAATTAAGTACCAGTTATGCACTGGGGTCGATATAATCGACTTAATCCGTTTGTATGTTCTTGTTTGTCCCCTCTGTGTTCAGCCCCTTGTGGGTTGTAAAGAAATAGGTATAGGAATGAATGAATGTAGATATGTTCATGTGGATTGTGCATCTAATGCTCATTTAAATTTCCGCTCGAAGGAGATTTACTTTAATTGACATTTACAAACGCTATCACAATCTTCCGCCTATATTGGTTGATATAATGTAACAACAAACTTCTCTAGAAATAAAACTATAGAGAAAAATCTATGTAAATATGTGTGTTGACGTCAGAAAACCTGTAAGAGTACTTATGATAATGCTCCAAAGTTGATATGAGGGAATTAAATTTTAAACGAATCTTGTACGTTCTAACATGAGACATGTAGAATATCTTTTGTGTTCATTTAATAACAGGAATTTTAAAAACTGTATTAAGACTTTAAAATACTTTTCCAACTTTGAAACCAAAATACCACTTTATTTTCAATAACATCGCATTTGTGAGTATTTTCAAGTATTTAGTTTGAACAATGATGCCCGTATTTTATCTTATAATAAACAAAAATGTGCGATTTTTGTAATTCCTCTTTCTCTTGCTTTATAAGTTATTGAGGGTGCATTTTCTTAATAATGTATCTCAGTAAATATCGAGAAGCTGATTATTTGCTGACCACATTGATTCTGGTTGTTATATGCATCTAAAAGAATGGAGCCACTATAGAAACGTAACCATGTCTAATTGATTAGGTACAGGCATTGACAAAATAAGGATATTCATTAAGAGGTACGACAATCAAGGCATAACGAAAGGCCTAATTCTCTGTCTATTTGTCTCTCTCTCCTGTCCTGTATACTGTGCATGTATGTATATATATGTCCGAAGTTAGGACGCCATGATAGATCGTTAGCTCCTACCCGCATTTTTTTCTCTCCATTTGTTTCTGTATATCTTTCTGTCGAAGAGCGTAGGCTCGAAACGTAAAAGAATTTTCTATTCCTGAGCGCTATACTAATACATTTGTTTGTTTGTACACCACCTGCCTTCGTCTTTTGTTTATTTTCGTAAACTTTCCCTTTATATATATATGTATATATATATATAGTAAAGTGAAGTTGTAAGGTACCGCAGGAGTGGAATTATATATGAAAGAAGATTTGAAAATGCAAATTTAAAAGATGTTTATTCACTTGACCGGTTTCACTTTTTTAGAAAAAAATTGTCAAAAGTAACTTGTAAAAGCTTTGTTGTGTTAGGTACTGGTTGTCACAAAATAATACTATACATATATACATTCTTTGATAATAATGATAAAATGTTAAAAACAGTTTACAAGGTAAAATTTTGGGAAAAGGTCTTGCGTGTGGATTTGGTAGACGGAAACTGTATGTATACACACACACACACACACACACACGCATATTTATATATATATATATATATATATATATATGTATGTATGCATATATTTGTGTGCTTTTGTGTCTGTGTTTGCCCACACCACCACCGCTTCACAACAGATGTTGGTATATTTACGTTCCCGTAACCTAGTGGTTCGGCAGAAGAAAGGGATAGAAAAAGCACTAGGCTTGCAAAGAATAAGTCCAGGAGTCGATTTCTTCGACTAAAAGGCGTTGCTCCAGCATAGCCACAGTCAAATGTCTGAAACAAGCAAAAGAATAAAAGAAGATATATATACGTAAGTATATTTGTATAACTATATATATGTATGTATATATATATATATATATATATATATATATATATATATATATATATATAAATGAAAGAATGGAGTCGAACGAAGATGTTAACAAAATTCCTTTACTCTCGACATATGTTTCGAAGACAACATGGTTTCATTCTAAAGGAATAAAAGGTGTATGATGCAATCTTCTCATCAGGAAAGAAAGGGAGCCTCTCTCGAAAACAAGATAAACAAAAATTTCGATGACTGCCTACATGGTAAACAAAACGATAATGAGTGTTTTTAAAAAAACCGTTAGAAGAATTGACGTCAAAGATAGATAGTAGGAAGAGAAGGGTTAAAGGAATAATAGGTAGGGAACAAGTGGAGAGGGAAGGGTACGTTGATTGAAAGAATGCTCGAAGGCTTAGGAAAGAATTTCGCTATTGAAGTGGAGTGCACGTTAAGCTAATTGTTCAAACCAGAGTGACTATCGTTATCATTTATATGAGTAGAAAGTATGTTTCTGCCAGTGTGTACATTTGTATGATTTTTCTATGAGTGTGTTTACAAGGGGAACCTTAGAGAAGAGAATATGGAAGAGTTCAGAGTTGCAAATGTTACAAAATCTCCTGCCCTTATCGTTCGACTCCATTCTTTCATTTATTCACATACAACACACACATTTCTGCACATGAACCCTGAGTTTCTACCCTTGGACAGGTCGCTTTAACCGTGTTTCTGACGTGAATATGCTACCTTGGTTTCAGTTCAACGAATTTTCTATGCTGACGATAAACATAGGATAATTCATTCACCTATTTATATATATATATATATATATATATATATATACACATAGATTCAGTGGAGTATATAATACCGATTGCTAAAATCATGGCCAATGCTCAACCACAACCATGTATATATATATATATATATATATTATATATATATATATATATATATATATATATATATATATAGTTATATATGTATATATACTTACAAATATATATATACATACATACATACATAAATATATATATATATATATATATACACATATACGTATATATATATATATATTGAGAGAGAGAGAGAGAGGGGGAGAGAGAGAGAAAGAGAAGGATGCGTTTGGGTATGTCTGTGTGTGCAAGCTGTATATATGTTTGTGTTCGCATGAAAGTGTTTGAGTGTTCATTTGTAACTAACGCGCAATTTTTGCGTTTGGATTCATATCACAAATTTCATTATATGTTCCATTCCCCTCGATTGCAGTCCACAGTGAGTCAGACTTCTCTTTCGCTGCTTCTTTGAAGGTCACTGATCTTTACAATGCCGCTCTATCATTTCTCTTATCACTACCAGGATGATTTGCATAGTATATTATTTATCATCTATCTCTTTCTAGACCAGTCTTCTCTCTCTCTCTCTCTCTTTCTCTCTCTCTCTCCATCGATATACGCACGTACGTATGTATACACACACACAGACGCACACACGCACATATATATATTCTTTTACTCTTTTACTTGTTTCAGTTATTTGACTGCGGCCATGCTGGAGCAACGCCTTTAGTCGAGCAAATCGACCCAAGGACTTATTCTTTGTAAGCCTAGTACTTATTCTATCGGTGTCTTTGCCGAACTGCTAATTTAGGGGGTCATAAACACACCAGCATCGGTTGTCAAGCGATGTTGGGGGGAAAACAAACAGACACACAAGCAGACGCACAAATATATATATATATAATATATATATATATATATACATATATATATATATATATATATATAATATATATATATATATATATATATACATATATACGACGGGCTTCTTTCAGTTTCCGTCTACCAAATCAACTCACAAGGCTTTGGTCGTCCCGAGGCTATAGTAGAAGACAGTTTCCCAAGGTACCACACAGATGGAGTGAACCCGGAACCATGTGGTGGTAAGCAAGCTAGTTACCACACAGCCATTCCTATACACATACATATATATATATATATATATATATATATAATATATATATATATATAATATATATAGATATATATATATATATATGCATACGTACGTACATACTACGCACATAGATAGGTAGATAGATAGACGAACAGATATATACATACATACATACATACATACATACATACATACATACATACATACATACATACATATGAACGGATGTATCTCTGCAGAGCAACTTCGATGCATTTTTAATTAGATACATTATTATGCGTGTTTTGATTTATTGATGTATTTATTCATTGATATATCATATTGATACGGCGAATATATTAATAACATTTTAGGAATGACCTCATCTTAATCTTTTTTCCGATAGAGACGACAGAATAGTCGTATCATTGAGGATAGTAGCCAAAGCTAGATTGATAGCTTATGCAGAGCGGGTAATCGAATACAAATATATCTGAGCATGTACACGTTCACACACGCACTCATATACACACACTTCCATGCAACACTTACACACACACGTGCACATACCACAAACACGCAGGGAAACACATCCATACAAAACAAAAACTTATCCTGGTATACACACACACACACACACACACATACACACACACAAGGGCACATATAATGGATACGTACATAGGCACAGGAGTGGCTATGTGGTAAGTAGCTTGCTTACCAACTACATGGTTCCGGATTCAGTCCCACTGCGTGGCACCTTGGGCTAGTGTCTTCTACTATAGCCTCGGGCCGACCAAAGCCTTGTGAATGGATTTGGTAGACGGAAACTGAAAGAAGCCCGTCGTATATATGTATATATATATATATGTGTGTGTGTGTGTGTTTGTGTGAGTGTGTTTGTACCCCTAGCATTGCTTGACAACCGATGCTGGTGTGTTTATGTCCCCATTACTTAGCGGTTCTGCAAAAGAGACCGATAAAATAAGTACTGGGCTTACAAAAGAATAAGTCCCGGGGTCGAGTTTTCTCGATTAAAGGCGTTGCTCCAGCATGGCCGCAGTCAAATGACTGAAACAAGTAAAAGAGTATAAAGAATTAAAGGGAGAGGTAGACGAACGAAAGAGATTAAGAGAGAAAACGGGAGAGAGAGAGAGAGAGAGAGAGAGAATGACAGATAGAAAAAAAGAGACAGTGAAACAATCATAAATATTCGTAAACGCACACACACACACACACACACACACACACACACAAACATATACATACGCACACATCTGTGTGTATGTATGTACGTATACATATACTGTTATATATCCATGTATGCGTCTTGCATAATATGCATACGGGCATGCACATATTGATATTTAGATATATGAATGCATATAAATACATAGAAACGATCAGAGATTCATATACGTACATGGATGCGTACTTTTTCATATTTAGATATGTTCATACGTTCGTAAATATTGAGTTTGCTTTATTGGAGAATTGCTTGTTAGCAAGCTAGTTGCTTGCTACATAAAACGTTAATAAATAGAATTATAACTAATCCGAGGCTACATTAATTCAGTTTATCTGTAAATTAATATACTGTATTTCTTCTTCAAACAAATATATGAAACTAATTTATCTGAGTTGAGATAGAAATATCCAAATCTGCCCCAAATCATATCTTTCTCAGTTGGATAATGTTTTCACAGTTGCCCTAAAAAGGATGAATTTGTTACGGCTGGAATAAATTTGATCATTGATTTTCTCTATCAGTGTTATTATCCCAGAAAGCAGTTCAAAATTTCAATAAGTCAACAAGAAGATCACAGCCTAGTCACACGATCTGCGTAAAACGTTAGTGAACCTCTCATCAAATCACGCCACAGTGTATTAAAGTCGAAGTACATATTAGATAACGGATAAAAAGATGGCCAATAACTGAGAATAAATATAAAGTATTAACTAATGGTAAAACATGTTTTCGAATCATGAAAAAATAATGCTTTACCTGTCCAAATGTCAAAGAATATAATTCACAAATTGAAATGTGCTAAAACCTGTGTAAGGGTTCATTGAAATTAAGTTCGGAGATTCAAATTTTGAAACATCAATATATATATATTTCTAGTGGGTGAATGGCCTATTATGGCCGTTCCTTGATTGTGATGTTTTAACTTATAAATGGTCATGACTATTTAATTTTTTTTTTCCCACTAGGCCGCTGGTGGCAAAGAAATTCTACAAAATTTTTTTTGCCACCCTATATTATTATTAATTAATTTTCTGGTTGATTCCGTAATGAACGGCGGCTGTATTTTATTTGCTGCCGATAAATTTGGCGCGAGTGGCGATGATTTGAAAATTTTAGGTCAGATATTGCAGGCAGGGACAGAGGCCTCGTGAAAATTCTGTTCGATCTGGCTATTTCTTACTGACGAATCTAAGGGCCTATGGAAGATTGGCTTGATTAATTTAATCAGGTTATGTTTACCCATTACACAAGATGAAACGGTGGCATCGTATAAGAAATTACAGGGTAAATGTTTTTTAAATTTTCTCCTGGTTTGCGGAATTAATGTTATTTTGCGGTGAAGCTTTGGCTGTTATTTCTAGTGGGTGATGGCCTATTATGGCCGTTCCTTGATTGTGATGTTGAACTTATAAATGGTCTATGACTATTTAATTTTTTCCCACTAGGCCGCTGGTGGCAAAGAAATTCTACAAAATTTTTTTTGCCACCCTATATTGATTAATTATGAATTTTCTGGTTGATTCCGTAATGGAATCGGCGGCTTATATTTATTTGCTGCCGATAAATTTGTGCGCGAGTGCGATGATTTGAAAATTTTAGGTCAGATATTGCCGAGGCAGGGACGAATTGCCTCGTGAAAATATCTGTTCCGATCTGGCTATTTCTTACTGACGAATCTAAGGGCCTATGGAAGATTGGCTTGATTTAATTTAATCAGGTTAGTTTACCATTAAACAATAGATGAAACGGTGCATCGTATAAGAAATTACAGGGAAGGGTAAATGTTTTTTAAATTTTCTCCTGGTTTGCGGAATTAATGTTATTTTGCGGTTGAAGCTTTGGCTGTTATTTCTAGTGGGTGAATGGCCTATTATGGCCGTTCCTTGATTGTTGATGGTGAACTTATAAATGGTCTATGACTATTTAATTTTTTCCCACTAGGCCGCTGGTGGCAAAGAAATTCTACAATTTTTTTTGCCACCTATATTGATTAATTATGAATTTTCTGGTTGATTCCGTAATGGAATCGGCGGCTTAGTATTATTTGCTGCCGATAAATTTGGCGCGAGTGCGATGATTTGAAAATTTTAGGTCAGATATTGCCGAGGCAGGGACAGAAGTGCCTCGTGAAAATATCTGTTCCAATCTGGCTATTTCTTACTGACGAATCTAAGGGCCTATGGAAGATTGGCTTGATTTAATTTAATCAGGTTAGTTTACCATTAAAAATAGATGAAACGGTGCATCGTATAAGAAATTACAGGGTAAATGTTTTTTAAATTTTCTCCTGGTTTTCGGAATTAATGTTATTTTGCGGTTGAAGCTTTGGCTGTTATTTCTAGTGGGTGAATGGCCTATATGGCCGTTCCTTGATTGTGATGTGAACTTATAAATGGTCTATGACTATTTAATTTTTTCCCACTAGGCCGCTGTGGCAAAGAAATTCTACACAAATTTTTTTTGCCACCCTATTTGATTAATTATGAATTTTCTGGTTGATTCCGTAATGGAATCGGCGGCTTATATTATTTGCTGCCGATAAATTTGGCGCGAGTGCGATGATTTGAAAATTTTAGGTCAGATATTGCCGAGGCAGGGACAGAATGCCTCGTGAAAATATCTGTTCCGATCTGGCTATTTCTCCTGACGATCTAAGGGCCTATGGAAGATTGGCTTGATTTAATTTAATCAGTTAGTTTTACCATTAACAATAGATGAAACGGTGCATCGTATAAGAAATTACAGGGTAATGTTTTTTTTAATTTTCTCTCCTGGTTGCGGAATTAATGTTATTTTGCGGTTGAAGCTTTGGCTGTTATTTCTAGTGGGTGAATGGCCTATTATGGCCGTTCCTTGATTGTGATGTTGAACTTATAAATGGTCTATGACTATTTAATTTTTTCCCAGGAACAAGCCGCTGGTGGCAAAGAAATTCTACAAAATTTTTTTTGCCACCCTATATTGATTAATTATGAATTTTCTGGTTGATTCCGTAATGGAATCGGCGGCTTATATTTATTTGCTGCCGATAAATTTG
>NC_042998.1:17975304-17995304 GCF_006345805.1 Octopus sinensis
CCGCAGTCAAATATCTGAAACAAGTAAACGAAAAAAAAAACGAAAAAAGAAAACATATAACTCTTGGCCTTTAAAGACATGCATCTATGTTTAATTACCATATCTGACTAAGGTACAAAATGTACCTGTTTTTTTTTGTTCGCTCGCATGGTTTAAGATTTTGACTGATTGAACGACGTTTTATCCAATTTCTCGTGAGAATTTATAAACGTTTATGAATCATCGTCAAAGAGTTTACGTAGCAGAACTTCTAGTAGGCTAGAAAGAGAGTGGACAACTTAGAAGATCGTCTTTTTTTATGCTACTATCTGGAATACCATAAGTAGATCCTTACTGCTCTCTCCTTTAGGAAGCTGCCGTCATCGTTGAATATGAGTTATTGTTTAGTAGGTAGTGATATTAATAGATTTTAATCCTTTCAGTGGCCGAATTTAGTTTTGTTAGATACGAGCCCGTTGCTATAGTAACATACATTGATAGCTGGTACTACAAATATATTCATGACATGGGTTGTGGTTTTTATTAAATTAAACAGAGGCGCAGGAGTGAATGTGTGGTAAGTAGCTTGCTTACCAACCACATGGCTCCGGGTTCAGTCCCACTGCGTGGCACCTTGGGCAAGTGTCTTCTACTATAGCCTCGGGCCGACCAAAACCTTGTGAGTAGATTTGGTAGACGGAATCTGAAAGAAGCCCGTCGTATATATATATATATATATATATATGTGAGTGTGTGTGTGTGTGTATGCATATGTATATGTTCATGTGTCTGTGTTTATCCCCCCAACATCGCTTGACAACAGATGCTGGTGTGTTTACGTCCCCGTAACTGAGCGGTTCGGCAAGAGAGACCGATAGAATAAGTACTAGGCTTACAAAGAATAAGTCCTGGGGTCGATTTGGTCGACTAAAGGCGGTGCTCCAGCATGGCCGCAGTACAAATGACTGAAACAGATAAAAGAATAAAAGAATATTTTTTAATTAGATGGTTTCATTTCCTTTTACATGCTGGAATAGTTCATTCTTTTTAGCATATTTACTTTATTTTTTAATTTTTAAATGGGTGCTGATGACCTGACGCTACCGATCAAGCCCTAATATTCTGAATACGACTACTACCACCGATTAGTTCAACCATTTTGACAATAATGGCATATTATCTATCAGAGAACAGCATTCTTTTTGCATGGCTCTATTTCATTAAATCGTTGCTTCGCAAAACTACTTGGTCGTGCAACTTGTGAAACCATTGTTTTAGGTATATGTTCACTACTATAGTCTATTGTTCGATAGGATACCCTCAAATTCACTCTGGTTGATTTGTTTGACATGTGTTATGCATTGTTTGTTGTTGAGGGTGAGGTTACGAATGTTATGGTTGTGTATTTGTTCCAATGTCTCCATGGGGAATTTCTAAGGTCTTCATAATTTTGGCTTTTAATTAATTTTCGTTAAATTATATCTTTCTATCTGCTGCAACGCCTAGTTGATTCTGTGCTATTTTTGCAGTATTTTTACAGTATTTATTGAATTGCCTGTTTTGTATTATTTCCTTCTGTATAAATTTTGTATTTGTTAAGTTCTATTGTGATTCATTGATTCATTCGTCTGTGGCAGCCCGTCCTTTTTATGCGTCATCAGTTGATACGTTTTATTTTCAGTATGTATTTTGACTCTGAGTCTACATTTTTAATTTTCAGAATATATTCAGTTTTTTTAAATAAATATATACTGAACTCATATAGACTGAACTCATCGATATGTCTTCAATTCTTCGTTGTTTCATTTTTTGTTGTTCTCCTTTCTTTCTTCTTCTTCTTCTTCTTCTTTTCTTCCTCCTCTTCTTCTTCTTCTTCTTCCTCTTCTTCTTCTTCTTCTTCTTCTTCTTCCTCTTCTTCTTCTTCTCACCCTCTTCGTCCTTCCCTTCTCCTCTTCCTCCTAATTAAAACAGTTTGATTCGGCCCTTGCATTCCTCTATGTCGAGCTAATATGAAAGAGTAGGCTCATCAAACCAGTGCGCTCTCAAGCTCAAATTGACAGCCTCCACATTGGACCGTGGTTGGGTGGAGAAAACATTTGATTTCTTCGTCCTGCAATGGACTGAACATAGGCACTCCAAACCAGTCCAATATATATGTACATACATGCGTATAAGAAGGGATGACCACTAAGTGGACATCCAATATGAATGTCCACTTAGTGGTTATCTCTTCTTATACGCATGTAATAAAATGTTTCTGAATTTTCAGATTTTTCTATATGCTAGGCCACTGGTTTTAAATTGATCCTAATTAAATTAATATTCGATTTATCACCCTCGTTTTTTGAATATATATATATATATATATATAGTAAGGAAAATATATATATATATATATATATATATATATATATATATATATACCGGAGTAAACACATAAATGTGAAACAAGGTGGAAAAAAGAGTACTCAAATACCAGGGGTAGAGTAATATGCTTTATTTAAAAGCAGCAGAAATTCAACAAAACAGTAACAGGTTTTGTTGAATTTCTGCTGCTTTTAAATAAAGTATATATATATATATATATATATATATATATATATATATATATTAATCAATATAAGGGTAGCAACAAATTCAAAAGAAATTTTTTTCGCCACCAGCGGTCTAGTGAGAAGGAAAAAATAGTCAAAAGACTATATAATATACGTTCAACAATAATATTAAGGAATGGCCTTAATAGGCCATTCAACTCACTAAAACGAGCAGCTAAACTCAAACCGCTAAATAGTAGTAATTCAGAAATCAAAGAAAATTAAAAACATTTACGCTAATCATCTTTGGACAATGCCTTGTTTCGACGTACTTTTTGGTAAACCAGCCTAATTAAATTAAATTTAATCAAGTCAATTCAACACTGGCCCGTCTCATCGGCAAAGAAGCCAGGAAGAATAAATATTCCACGAGGCAACAGCATCGATGCCTCAGGAATATATACTCTAAATTTTCAAAATCTACCGTCATCGCGCCAACCAAGCGGTTTGAGTTTAGCTGCTCGTTTTAGTGAGTTGAATGGCCTATTAAGGCCATTCCTTAATATTATTGTTGTATATATATATATATATTATATATATATATCGTTAAACCAACTTATCAGGGGAAACCCATGTTTTCCGATTATTAGTCTCATCCACTTATGTGCTGAGCGGAGTTTTCTTTTAGTTTTCTATTCATTAAGAACGAATTCTTACTCGGACCATTTTAATGGATTGTATATGACCCCAACAATTTGTATAAGTTTGTTCTGTTCGGGATTAGTTTATAATACATTGTATTTATTCGCATTTTTCATAGTGAGTTGTGCATACGTATTTATTCTAGTGTATTATAAATTAGTTCTCAACGACAGATTTAGTCATTATTTTTTTTCTTGTCCGCCTTGAATGCTGATCCATTAATACACCTATCTACACAATGATATAATGACGTTCCTGATTTGCCTAAAGATTTGCCTGAGAGTTTACTAAGTACATAGTATGATTTCCTTCTTATATGTTTGAGGTAGCTTATTGTGGGTGAGATCTGGCCTTTTGATGCTATAATAAAATAATATATTTCAGCTTACTGACTGCCATAAGTGGATTATTTTGGGTTTCTTTTCACATTTATCTGTCATCACCATCTTGTTGTATATCGATATTTTCGGAATTTATATTGTCATATCTCTTTAGTTATAAAATCAGTCTATTGTACTTCCTTATCTGTTGCTCTTTCGTTCTTTCTCGAGATATCTTGACATTAATAACAGCTATACGCATGTGACTGGTCGCTTGACTTAGTGGTCCAAAGCGTTTAGCCATAATTCGGAAGGTACTGGGTTCGACTCTGTATCAACTTGTTGACTACCTTTGTATAGGCGTGACTGCGCGGTAGGAAGCTTGCTTTCCAACCACATGGCTCCGGGTTCAGTCCCACAGGATGTCACTTAAGGCAAGTGTCTTCTACTTGAGCTTCGAGCCGGCCACAGGCTTGTGAGTGAGTTTGGTAGACGGAAACTGGGAGAAACCTGTTATATATATATATATATATATATATATATATATATGTGTGTGTGTGTGTATCCTGTCTTTTACTGTTTTTATTTGCATTGTTGAATCTTTTCCTTTTGATTGCCAGATTTCAACACAATTTCCAGTTAACTAAACACTTTAAAACCTCGTATATTGGTAGAATGTGTTTATAAAACATCATTTTTTCTTGGCTTTATTGAGAAAATTCTATATGTTGTAAGATATTTCGTCTGAAAATCCGAGCATTTTGGCAATTTTAACCAATCGATTACCTCCTAAATATCTTACAACATATAGAATTTTCTCAATATATATATATATAATATATATATATATATATATATATGTGTGTGTGTGGTGTGTGTGTGTGTGTGTGTGTGTGTGGTGTGTGTGTGTGTGTGTGTGTGTGACAATTATTCGGTAGCCATGATAAAACTCCGAGTTTCGGATGTCGGGGCGGAAACCTACGCCAGCATCTCTTCAGTTATCGGCCCATCAAAAAAAATGTTATGAAAATGACCGTTAAACAAAGGGAAATTACTGTGTGGTTGACTGTTATTAAGACAAAAGAGCTATTAGAATGACCGCTACGTAAAGGGAAGGAGTAAAGGTAATCGAGTAAAAATGGTTAGGACAATGGTCCAATAGTATAGAAGTCGTTGACTGGTTGAAAGCCATTAAGAATAAGAATAAAGCGAGATTTACGCAATTCGCTTTATTATATTTACAGATAAATTCCTCTATTTATATAATATCGAGGTTTCTTTCATTCTTTTGTTGTCTTGCCATTTCTATCAATATATATATATATGTTAATAAAAGGAATTCCAACCTTGTCTGATTTTCACGTTTTATTTACAATCTTATAATGATATAATATAATATAATATAATATAATAAAATAAAATAGAATGTTAAATGTTCATTCTGATTGAACTAGTACTTTCATGCATTAAATTCTGCAATCTTCAGGTTCATGTAGTAGTGGTGACAGTCATGCTTCACAATTTGTGACTGCATATATATATATACATACATATACAAGTAAAAGACTAAAAGAATGCAACAGGCTTCTTCCAGTTTACGTCGACCAAATCTATATACAATATATATATATATATATACATACCACTTTGTGATTGTCCCAACCACCGCTTGATAACTGGTGTTGATGTTTATGTCTCTGTAACCTAGTGGTTCGATAAAAGAGACCGATAGAATATGTATCAAGCTAAAAATGTGTGCCTGGGGTCGTTTTGTTCGATTTGAACCCGTCAAAGTGGAGCCCCAGCATGCCAGCAGTCAAATGACTGAAAAATGTAAAAACAAAAGATTACATCACTGAATTCCTAGCCACAAAAACGAATTTCATTCGTTCCCAAATCTGTAAGATTGGTTATGAAAAGGCAATTTTATAATTCTTTGAAAAAATATTTTCTAGAAATTAGTTCCTGGTTTTCTACATAAATTTTATAATCTTGTGTTGTATTAGAAACTTTGTAATCATTAGCCATTCCTAGTTAACTAAGTTACACCAGACCCTTTATATTTCTCTTTATTATATTCAGTCGCAAATGTACTTCCCTACCTCAAGTACCTATCAAATGATCAACTCACTAATTCACTACTGGAATGGTCAATAATTACTGAAATAATTTAACCCATGTCAAATTCTGTGATAATTAATTTAGCATTTACGTGTTGTTCTGTACATAACGCTAGCCTAATTTCCTGTGTTGTGCAATTAAGCATTTTCAAAAAAATTAATTAGTTCATGCCGTGTTTTGTCTGATTCATTTCTTTGTAAATTGTTTTTTTTTTTACAAATGATATTCTATTTGTTTTTATTTCTAAATGTTTGGCTCTCTCAAAGTATTTTTTAAAAATGTTTTCTCGTCTTAAGATGTGCTTGGTGCACTTTTAACGTCAGATGTTTATGCACACGTCTTTATTGAATCCATAGACTTCTTTTGAATAAGATTTCTAATTGGTTTCTATCTCTTAAATATAATTTTCTATCTCACATATACACAAGAGAATTTATTAGTTTTCTGTTGCAGATGTATTTGTAAACAAAGCACTTCACTAATTCATTAGCAAGTTCGGTGCTAATCAAAACAAGAGATATAACAATACGTATACAGCAGCAATTAGTTTCATAGTGAGAATCGTAACAGACTTTGGTAACGTTAGTATTATTTTGCAGCTTTCCGTAGTACATCTGACATAACTATTTATTATAGCAGTAACATCTAATATCTTAAGCTGCTTTGAGTAAGCAGTTTAAGTGTTCTTGTTTTATTATTCTACTTTTTAACACAGATTTAATTAACTCTCATAATATTACTAATTTTTCCTTAAGGCGACGAGGTAGCAGAATTGTGAGAACGCCGGGCGAAATGCTTAGTGATATTTCGTCTGTCGAAGGCGGCGAAGCTGGCAGAAACGTTAGCACGCCGGGCGAAATGAGTAGCCGTATTTCGTCTGCCGTTTGTTCTGAGTTCAAATTCCGCCGAGGTCGACTTTGCCTTTCATCCTTTCGGGGTCGACAAATTAAATACCAGTTACGCACTGGATTCGGTGTTATCGACTTAATCCGTTTGTCTGTCCTTGTTTGTCCTCTCTGTGTTTAGCCCCTTGTGGGTAGTAAAGAAATAGATATTTCGTATGCCACTACGTTCTGAGTTCAAATTCCGCCGAGATCGACTTTGCCTTTCATCCTTTCTGGATCGATAAATTAAGTACCAGTAACGCACTGGGGTCGATGTAATCGACTTAATCCGTTTGTCTGTCCTTGTTTGTCCCCTCTATGTCTAGCCCTCTTGTGGGCAATAAAAAAATAAGAATTGTGAGAACGCTGCGCAGCATTTCGTCCGGCTTAAGTTCAAATGATATGAGTTCAAATGAGTACCAGTTGAGCACTGGGATAGATCTAATCGACTTCCTCGTCCTCTAGAAAACTGTTGGTCCTGTGCCAAAAACTGAAAACATAACGTTACCAATTTTTCCAAACATGCTCGTTTACAATGTTGAATCTATCGTTCATGCTGTAGGTTATTTAATCGATAGTTCTTTGAGGAGATGATTTCTAAATTTCCATCTTAAAAAAAAAATTGTGTTGTCTTCTTACAACATGCTTGATAATATTAGTGGTTGCTTCAGTGTGCTACAGAAATCATATGCTACTAAAATGCAAGAGCTTTTGGTATACCCTGTACTATAGGGATTTTCCTCATTCTAATATAATTTTTCTATTATTTTGTTTTCTTAAAAGACAAAATAAAAATTATTGTAATGTTTTCCTTCCTTTATAATATGTCGAGTAGTCATTCCCCACGGGACATCTGATTGTTTTTGTTTAGTCTACTTAGTGAAATCTTTCTAAGTATGTTTGTTTTATATATAATATTCGACAAAATAATCTTGAGAATTATTCGCAATATCTCACGATATTTAAAATATACATTCACTTTTTTATATACTAATGATGTAAAGCTTTCAGTCTTACCATAAAGTTCTTTTCTTAATCCCATTAATATTTCTGTGAATCATTGTCAATATTTGACCTCTAGCATGACTGTTAAACATTAAGTCTGCCGATGTTTACACTAACTACAAAAATCGCCCTCTCTTGGAGAATATATGGTGTGATTAAAGAAACTATTTGGTGCTGAAGGTAGCGAGGTGGCAGAATCGTTATCACGCCGGGCGAAATGCTTAGCGGTATTACGTCCGTCGTTACGTTCTGAGTTCAAATTCCGCCGGGGTCGACTTTGCCTTTCATCCTCTCGGGGTCGATAAATAAAGTACCAGTTACGCACTGGGGTCGATGTAATCGACTTAATACCTATGTCTGTCCTTGTTTGTCCCCTCTGTGTTTAGCCCCTTGTGGGTAATAAAGAAATAGGTATTACGTCTGCCGTTACGTTCTGAGTTCAAATTCCGCCGAGGTCGCCTTTGCCTTTCATCCTTTCGGGGTCGATAAATTAAGTACCAGTTACGCACTGGGGTCGATATAATCGACTTAATCCGTTTGTCTATCCTCATTTGTCCTCTCTGTGCTTAGCCCCTTGTGGGTAGTAAAGAAATAGGTATTTCGTTCTGAGTTCAAATTCCGCCGAGGTCGATTTTGCCTTTCATCCTTTCGGTGTCGATAAATTAAGTACCAGTTATGCACTGGGGTCGATGTAATTGACTTAATCCGTTTGTCTGTCCTTGTTTGTCCTCTCTGTGTTTAGCCACTTGTCGGTAGTAAAGAAATAGATATTTCATCTGCCGTTACTTTGTGAGTTCAAATTCCGCCGAGGTCGACTTTACCTTTCATCCTTTCGGGGTCGATAAATTAAGTACCAATTACGCACTGGGGTCGATATAATCGACTTAATACCTATGTCTGTCCTTGTTTGTCCCCTGTATGTTTAGCCCCCTGTGGGTAATAAAGAAATAGATATGTAAAAGCGTATGCAGTAAAAAGTACAAATTTTGGTAAATATATGGTATTATTAAAGAAACTATTTGGTGCATTTAAAGTGCCTTTTGGGTTAACTTGATTAGTATATTAGTTACATCATGGAGAATTAACAAAACAGAACAAAATATAATAATCAGGATACGTCGACGCGGTGGCATCTAAGCAGGAATGATTTCTAGAGAGCTGATTTATGACACTGTTTAACTTGTAGGGGAAATCTATACAGAAATATAGATTTCCATTTTTCTTTTGAAGTTATATTGCTGTAATAATTTAATTTGTTTTCCTCATACTAATATTTGAAGTTTCTCTTTTTTCTGTTAGGAATATTTGTTGCTTGTTTTCATTATATCTATTTTATTTTAGAAAACACGCTCTTCTTCTTCACTATTGCTGTAATGTACGCCGCCCCTGGGTGACTTCTAGACAGCGTGTCATTATTGTTTAATTTAATCTTGCGCATAACGGCGTCAATCAGTCAAGCTTGCACTCATCCACTATGTTCCCATTTGTTAAGCGTAGTTTAGGACGGGTTTTCCTCTATGCTAAACCTCAAATAATTGTTAAAATTCCTTGCAGAGGTTCGTTTGTCAATATGCACGAATGAACTATATAAGCAAAATCTTTACATTTTAGTTTACATTTTGCGAGTGCAAAAATACATTTAAACAACTTTTCAGTAAGATCGATTTTCTATCATCAGATTTCTTATTGTGGTGTATCTACATAACACTTAAAAACATATTTCGTTTAGAAACAGCAATGTATAGATTGATATTAACATGTAGTAATCATGATAGATAGATACATACGTATCTATCTATCTATCTATCTATCTATCTATCTATCTATCTATCTGTCTGTCTGTCTGTCTGTCTGTCTGTCTGTCTGTCTAGCTAGCTTGCAAACAGCTTGTCTATCTACAATTTCGTTTGTCTCTTTACTTCTAACTTTAAACACCTGCTAATTCACTTAGGTTTTTCCGTCCTTCCGAAGACAATAAAACAAGTACCAATTAAGTACTGTGGTTAGTGATGCTCCCTCACTACTTTAGCTCATGGCCAGAGATTAGGACAACAAGACGAGGACAAATATCCGTCAAATGTAAATATGTAAATAATGTAAGGTGACACTTGTTTAGTGGTCATGCTTCAAGAACCCTGCATAGAATTCTTGCAGTTCCAAGCAATGCTGATTTTTCTAGGTGTTCTACCGTCACACTTGCCCCGATATTTTTCAACCATGCCGGAAGCTGAGTGCTGATGCTTTCAAGTGCACCAATTACTATTGGTATCACATCTACTCTCTTCATTGACCGTAACCTTCAAATCTTCCCCACTTCAAATCTTCCTAGTTGTTTAATTTTTCTTCTTTCACATTGACCTTGTTGACCCCGGGGCATGCTATGTCGATTATCATACATGTTCTTTTCTTTTTTATTCACCTTCACAATGTCCGGTTTCCGATGTCTGCTCGGGTGATCACACTGGAACATTGCATCCCACAGAATGTTGCCACTCTCATTTTTGGCGCCTCCTGCGTTTGCTCATACCACGTGTTTGCTCTTTGTAGGCCCTGGTTTCCACAGAGCTCCCAATGGATCATTCTTGTCACATTGTCACCGCATCGTTTGTACCCGCGTTGTGTCAAGCTAGAATTTTCTTCTGGTCGATTAACCCCATCCCGATCAAAAGGTCCCTGAATAAGGGTTGTTTAAGGATCTTGAACGAAACACCCATGTTTACGGAGGTGAATTATTCACATCCTAAATAATCCCTCTCAGCACATGGCTATGATGCTCCCCTACTACTTTAGCTCATGATGACAGATGCACATATCGTCAACCACCAAGAGACACGCTAACTGGTTAAAGTCAAACAATCGACAAGCAAATTCGTGGTATTGGGCAGAATATTAGCTTTAGCCCATCTTTTACACCAAAAAAAGTCAATGTACATGATAGCACTTCCAATCAGTTAAGATCAGAAGTCAGGATAGCCAATGCCTTGTACTGCATCACGGCAATTATTGTTATTGTTTTGTTGTTGTTGTTGTTGTTGTTGTTGTTGTTGCTGCTGCTGTTGCTGATAGACGAGACTTTACAATAATTTGAAGCAATACAAAATGAATATTTTATTAGTTTGACGTGATTATCAAGGACGAGTATATAAACTTATGGACGTCTGTCCTCGATCTATGGGAACAGAAATAAAAAAGCTTATCCTTACAGTCTTCATATTTGGTACTTGTTCAAACTGTGGCAATTTCCACCCCCAAAAGCCTACTTCCATCAACAACAACATATTCGGTTGACAATAGAAATGAAAAGAAAAGACAAAAACGCAAATACACCACAAAAAAAAAGAAACTAATGAACATTTGAATGCGCATTCAGTAACAGAATTGTGTTGAAGTGATTAAATATTTTAAACTTTCGGGTTAAGAACGACAACAACAATTGTATTTAGACTTCAGCTTGTATATCACTTTATGATGAAAATTTACATTTTCTGTTTTTCATACTACATCCAATGATGTACGTGGGATTGCAATTATCCTCCAGTGAGGAACAGAATTATATATTTCTTTATTGCCAACAAGGGGCTAAACACAGAGGGGACAAACAAGGACAGACAAAGGGATTAAGTCGATTCCATCGACCCCAGTGCGTAACTGGTACTTAATTTATCGACTCCGAAAGGATGAAAGGCAAAGTCAACCTCGGCGGAATTTGAACTCAGAACGTAACGGCAGACGAAATACGGCTACGAATTTCGCCCACCGTGCTAAAGTTTCTGCCAGCTCGCATGGAATTATAGTGATTCTTTTTTTTTATCAATCCAGGCCATTGCCAAGTTCTTATCAAACCATAATTCGGTATCGATTTGTCTGCTGGCAGTTAAACACTAGTCCATATGACCTTTTCTCGTCAAATGTTTTCTACCACTGCCATTAATTCTTTCTCGTCTCAGCTATGGAGGCAGCGTATTCTCACAATAATCAGAAACCATATTTGGTTTCTGATTATAAATATCTTGGGTCATACATATCATCATCTGGAAAAGACTTTCTAAGTAGAAAGGGTATGGCCTGGTCAGCCTGTAATGACATGCATAAGATCTGGTCATCAAATCTAAGTAGAGACTTCAAACTTGAAATCTTCAAAGCCACAGTCGAACCAATTCTACTATATGGCTCAGAAACCTGGACGTTATCAAAGAAGCTTGAGAGGCGGTTGGATGGAACCTACACTCGCCTCCTTATGAGAGCTCAAAATCTCTCGTGGAAGCGCCATCCAACCAAAATGCAAATATATGGGAAACTACCACCTGTGTCATCTCTTGTGAAAGGTAGGAGAGTCCAGTTTGCTGGACATTGTAGAGCTGAAAAAGAGGTAATTTCTACTCTTCTCCTCTGGAAGCCATCTACTCGCAATACCAGAGGGCGCACACTCTCCTACCCTGATGTAATCTCCAGGGATACAGGCATCCAGCAACAGGACCTCTGTAATGCTATGATGGACCGTGAAGTCTGGCGTAGCATGGTAAATTCCATTGTCTCGACCACGGTCGAACAATGATGATGATGATTCTCACAATTTCTTATTCAGTTTGCAAATATTAATTTCAATTCTTTTTTTCTTTTTCACAAGGCTAGCAGATTTGGAGGGAGCAAGTTGATTACATCAGCCATAGTATTCAAATAGTACTTATTTCTCAACCCTGAAAGGGCTGAAAAGCAAAATCGACACTGACAGCATTTGAACTCAGAATGTAAAGATGGAAGAAATTCCGTTAAGCATTTTGCCAGGTTTAGTATTGGGAAATTTTCTGTCATAATTTTCCCACCACGCTTGTAACTTTCAATTTTCCTGCTTATTGATTTTTGCTTCATCTCTAATTATCTTTCATTATTCAAGTTTAGCACTAAGAATCTTTTGTTTGACTTAAATTTCTAACTAGAAATTCGTACGTTTTTCTGCAAGTCGTATGATTTTATTTGCGTACATTCCCATTCTCGTCTTCATGTATCAGTTTCTGATCCACACTAAAAATGTACATTTATTTTATATAGGCTTACTCTATGCAACTGTCTTCTGCTCTCTGATGTTTTTATCAAAATCATCTGTTTCTACCTTTCCGGTGCAATTGTTACACAGTTCTTATATGAAATTTTCTTTCTAAATCAGCATATTTCCCTTGAGATTTCACCTGATATATGGTTTGTTTTCCAATAAATTTGCATCAGATCTCGATAATTTTATTTTCTCTTTGTGTTCTCTTCTATCAGGATTTTCACTCCACAATTCCACTTTTGATGTTTTACAAGCGTAAATAATGTTTCTCACAGATGTATTAGCTGCTTTTATCAGTTGTTGAATTCAGATTTAATACTTGTTTTCATAAGGTTGAGCGATTCGATTTCTTTCTTTCTCTATCTCTTCCAGTTTAGTTCTATCAATATCCTTAAATGCTTTTCTGGCACCAAACGCTTTCTTTTCTATACTATAGAGAAATTTTCTTTACAGCCTTTTTCTCTGTCGACTAATCTATTGGATACCTTTACAACGTACATTGTTCCAGTTGCACCTCCATATGTGACTTTAATTGGATAATGTTCAGGTAAATGAACATTATGCAATTTTTGTTTCCTTCAACTCCGTCTTGTACATCATCTATATCTCTCTGTGGAACTCTTAACCTAATTATGTCAAATTCCAACGCAGTAAGTCAACTACTTCTCCATATATGGTCAGAAACCCTTTGATCGGTAGGACTGAGAAACGTTTCCTTTGCTACACTAACATTCCATAGTCCATAAACTCTTGCTCACACAATGCTGTCCATTTACTGTCCAATGCTTTCATAATAACATTATAAATATATTTAATTGCCCACTTCCCAGTTGTCTCAACGGCTAACTCTCCGTTACAGGGTAACGATTGCTCCATCCTGCAATAAAAACTGGAAATCTACTCTCCAAGACACCCTTCTTTACAATTACGATTTCAGTCAGTGTGCTACTTATAAATTACGACATTTTATTTTCTTCACGTCCACTTCGATCAACTCTGTATTTTTAGGAATCAGGCCAGCCAAAGTCTGGTGAGCGGATTTGTTATACGGAAAATGAAAGAAGGCTTTTGTATACATATGTATGTATGTATGTATGTATGTATGTATGTATGTATGTATGTATGTATGTATGTATGACCTTTGTTGACCTCACCAAGGCTTTTGATACAGTCAGTCGGGAGGGACTATGGAAGGTCATGGGAAAATTTGGTTGCCCCAGCAAATTTATTGCAATTGTCCGCCAGTTCCACGTCGGAATGACAGCCAGAGTCCTTGAAGACGGCAGCTCATCTGAAGCCTTCCAGGTGACCAACGGAGTCAGGCAGGGCTGTGTCCTGGCCCCAACACTGTTCAGCATCATGTTCTCGGCAATGCTGTCCGACGCCTTTAGGGACTGCAAGTCCGGTATCGACATCAAGTACAGGACAGACGGGAAACTTTTCAACTCCAGAAGATTGCAGGCTGTCACAAAGGTGAGGGAGACAGTCGTCAGAGACTTTCTCTTTGCTGACGACTGCGCCCTTAATGCAATCGATGAGCAGAAGATGCAGCTCGAGATGGACAGGTTCTCATCAGCCTGTGACAACTTCGGTCTCACCATCAGTGCCAAGAAAACCGAAGTGATGTTTCAGCCAGCTCCCGGCAAACAATACCATGAGCCTCAGATAAGGGTGAACGGACGGATCCTACGAGTGGTGGAAACTTCACCTACCTGGGCAGCACTCTCTCCTGCAATGCCAACATAGATGCTGAAACCATCAACAGAATCTCCAAGGCAAGCAGCGCGTTTGGGAGACTGCGAAAGAAAGTCTGGGAGCGGAGAGGAATCAGCCTCAACACCAAGCTGAAAGTCTACCGGGCAGTCGTGCTTACCACCCTACTATACGGCTGCGAGACGTGGACTGCTTACCGAAGGCACGAGCGCCAGATAACCACTTCCATCTCAGGTGTCTTCGGAACCTCCTTCACATCCGCTGGCAGGACAAAGTCCCAGACACGGAAGTTCTGAAGCAGGCAGATCTCCCTAGCACCATCACAATCATGCGCAAGGCCCAGCTGAGATGGGCGGGCCACGTCTCCCGCATGTCCGACACTCGCATCCCAAAACGGCTCTTCTACGGTGAACTCGGCCAGGGCAGGCGCAAAGTCGGAGGGCAGAAGAAGCGCTACAAGGACAGTCTCAAAGTCTCTCTCAAAAACTTCTCCATCGGAACAGAGACCTGGGAGACATTTGCTGCCAACCGCTCATCCTGGCGCAGCGCAATCACCGTGGGAGCAGGGACAGCCGAGGAGGGACGGATTCGGTCAGCGGAGCAGAAACGTCAGATGCGTAAAGCCAGAGCCGCCTGCACCAGTAGCACGGCCCCTACCCACTTCTGCCCCACCTGTGGGAGGGGCTTCCTTGCCCGGATTGGCCTCACCAGCCACCTCCGGTCTCATGGCGCCAGTTCCATCAGATGATGTCAGTTGGTCATCTTCGAACCGAAGGACGAACATTATTATTATTATTATCATTATGTATGTATGTATGTATGTATGTATGTATGTATGTATGTATGTGTGTATGTGTGTGTGTTTATGAGTGTGTCTCTACGTCTCCCACTACGACTTGACAACCAGTGTTGGTGCGTTTAGCAAAAGAAACCGATAAATAAGTACCAAACTTAAAAAGTTATTATTATTATTATTATTATTATTATTATGGTTATTGTTATTATTATTGTTGTTGTTATCAAAACCCTCATTAAGGCAGCTAGCTGACAGAAAGGTTAGACCATAAGAGAAACTGATTAACGGATTAACGACACATCTTCTGCCCTTCAACATTGCCTGTTCAGATTTCGCTGGGGTCAACTTCCTATTTTCTATTTTGGGGTTCGATGAAATAAGTACTATTCGTGCACTGGCATCGATGAAATCAATTTACACTTTTTTTCTAAAGTTGCTGCTATAATGCCAAAAGTAGAATCCATTACTCTTGTGTAGAAACATGTGAAATTCAGCTGCATTACCAAGTACAATGCTTTTATTTGAGGAATGTGCTTTGTTGTTCTTTAAAACCTATTATCAATTTCATTTTGTTGTGATTTTTGATTCATTGTTTCTGATATGTTAAAAATGTTCTGATATTTTATTGGCGTGTAGAAAATGCGCAAGACAGCTTGTGCGATTTGTAGTGTCTGTTACATAAACGTAATATTTGTGTTATTTAATATGTTGTGATTGTATAGTGTATCCGATGGTTTAGCTGTGTAATGAGTATGCAATATTTGTGTCTTGAAATTAAATGTACAAAGCTGGACACTTTATTGTGAAAATAGTGTGTTTTGCGGTAGTTTGGGTATATCATTTTCTTTATTGTATTTAAAGATCCTAAACTGTAGATAAAAATTAAAATTTTTCACCTCTGACCACAATAGTGTTCTATATCACTAATTTAGTTTTGAGATCAGATAAGAAAATTGCCCAGGCATATTCAGGTTTTATGTAAACAAAGACTAACTCATTGTCCTCTTTTAACGCGACTTCCGTTGAATAAGGAGTGTGTATTATGTTTCTATGTCATGTTTTATGTTAGCCATGCTGAAATAATGTTACAAGGTTTGTCCTTCTTTTCTCTTATCTTAGGGAAGTCAGTGGAGTGTCATGTTCAGGGTTACTACTCATACGCCCATTCATCCATCAAACGAGCTTAATATTAGTTTTTACTTATTTCGTTAGAAAATACTTTCGCTGTTGCAACAGAAGTCCATTTCCTATTGCGAATTGAAACTTTTTTGCAGTCTTTTACTCTTTGCTTTGTTGAACGAAAGTTCGTTCATTTTTTCTGTAGGAATCAACAGTAATCTCCTATCATATGTTGGCTTAAGTTCTCTCGAATGGGACTTCTGTGGGAGATGCTCAAACTGCTCTTCCTTTACTGCCCAAAGTTTGGCAGAAAGAAGTCAACATTAGAGCGTTAAGAATTTAATCTCCGAGGCATTCTTCATAATATTTCCTTTGAATTTCAACGTATATTTTCCGAAGAAAAGATACTTATCAACTTAGTTTTTCCATGTTAATTTCGTTCCACCGTCGGCTTCTAACTACGAATCTGTGAGATCTCTATTCAATTTATTCATGCAATATCCAAAATCCTATATTGAGGATCCATACACTTCACGAATGTTTTTATCTGGTCCGCTTTAATGTAAAGTGATGGTTTTTATATATTCTGAGATAGTCACCCACAGTTAGTTTTGTGCTTTATATTCTCCAATAACACATTCAGTTTCGGATGGTTTATTTTCCATCGTGATTTCTCTCCCTCTTGCTAATCCATATATACAACAAGCTCTTATGATTTATGCATGCAAAACTGGAATACATGAGACTTTAGGGTGATCACAGATATTCTAAATTTAATTCTTGCATTTGATGAGCCTTAAGATTAGTTTGATGGTTTCACGTGCTTCATAAATTCAAGCAAAATCTACTTGAAGATTTGAAGACTTCTGAATGGTATTGTGCAATATATCCAGTTTTAAAACTCACTTTAATAGAGTCAATAAAATTTCTCCAACTTTTGGGATCACAGTCTCAACTAACATCTTCTATGTAAGTACTGGTATAACTCAGTAATAATAAATGCATTTCTCTTTGAGGTAAAATGGGGAATTATTCATCTAATGAGGGACAGAATCAGAAAGATGTGGTGTTTAGTTGAAGAAAATTCCATTCTGGTATTGAGGAACTTGACCAATCTACAAGTATTTCAGCTTCTACAACATAATGACCAATCTTTAGTGGAACTATTGTATGGGATGTTATTGTTGTACCTGCTGGCGGAAATTACCCCGTTATGTGGTACGTCTTTTAAAATTGGTTTTCTGTTTGATTAATTGGTTTTTGATAAATATATGTTTGTGAAAACGGCTACCTTTGTCGTGTAAAAATTAACTGTCATCATAGTTATTTTTGTGCGCACACAACAAGTCATGGAAACTGAAAATATCCCCGGGTAAAAAAGCAAGACAATGTATTGATTTTAATGTGGACACATAATGTAACTAGAATTTAACTTCACAAATACTGGACGTAAAATAAGAATAGCAAATGCAGATTTGAAATAAGCTTACGCATATTACGTAGGAAGAATTGTGTTTTCCAGCAAAAATATATTACATGGTTGGACGTATACGCGTATGATTCATTGATTACGAACGGAATTTCACATCAGTAAAGCAGCTAGATGTACTGCACTCACCCAGAGGCTATTTAACATTTAGAACATAAAGCAGAATAACATTGTACACGATGCATTTTAAGAACAACCGCCAATACAATTAATTGTCCGAAGCTATATCAGTCTGGCCATTAGAAGAATCTAAATTATTGCTGGTCCTTATAATACAAAATATTAATTTTGTCACAAAAGATATTACATTCTACAGAACTCTGAACAATGAAGAGTGAATTTTACTTCCTGCAGATATCTGTGAGAATTTCAAAAGTTGGCCTTTTTCAACATTATATTCAAAGTATAGAATATTCCTCATCATTTCTGTTTTAGATTGTATTATTTTCGTCTTAATATTTTTCGAAAGAGCTGCTGTTAATGGACGAATAAAAAATGCAGAAAAAGATCATATCTTTGGATCTTGTTTAGTCAGAAAAATATTAGAAGAGAAAAATATATTCTAGAATTTCCGTTGTTTGATGTCGTAGGCAGTTGGTTCAAAGATTCATCAATAATATAAGAAAATCAGACAAAAATGTTATACGTTTTCAGAAATCTTTTATTGCAGTTAGAGAATAAAAGTTGTACACGAGTCAGTAAGAAAATACTTTATGTAATCGCCTGAACTACTCTTACTCTTTACACTTTTACTTGTTTCATTCATTTGACTGCGGCCATGCTGGAGCACCGCCTTTAGTCGAGCAACGCGACCCCAGGACTTATTCTTTTGTAAGCCCAGTACTTATTCTATCGGTCTCTTTTGCCGAACCGCTAAGTGACGGGGACGTAAACACACCAGCATCGGTTGTCAAGCAATGCTAAGGGGACAAACACAGACACACAAACACATACACACACACATATATATATATACATATACACGACGGGCTTCTTTCAGTTTCCGTCTACCAAATCCACTCACAAGTCTTTGGTCGGCCCGGGGCTATAGCAGAAGACACTTGCCCAAGATGCCACGCAGTGGGACTGAACCCGGAACCATGTGGTTGGTTAGCAAGCTACTTACCACACAGCCGCTCCTGCGTCTATCTAGTAAAAATAATAGCAAAATCAACCTCATGTTATACGTTAGCGTCTACAGAGGCTTTACGTCAGAGATACAATTAGGTTTCCTAATTATTCAAGAGCAGATACATTATATTTTACTCCTTTCATTCGAGCTTCTAAGTATTTCATTGATCTCTCCGCAAGTTTAAGGGATATAAAGAAACGTAAACATTAACACTGAGATGTACATCGTTGTACATAAACACACACACACATGCATAAACACACATATGTAGGGAGGAAGAAAGCGAGAGAGAGAGAGAGAGAGAGAGAAGAAGAAGAAAAAAAAAAAAGAAAGAGAGGGAAAGAGAAGGAAAAATATGTCCATGTTCTCGGTTGATTCAGGTGTGATTGAAAATAAGTTACCACGTTGTGCCTATATATACATATAGACAACATGCTTGATCGCCAAAGTCCATAAATTTTTCTTTATTCTCTCTATTTTTATATTCTCTAATTCCGTTCTGATGAAGAGCGTAGGCTCGGAACATAAAAGACTCTCACTTTACCAAGCATCAAACTAACATACCTGCTTGTTGTTCATACACCTGTCGTTGTCTTTTGTTTTTCTGTAAATTTCAACCGTATACACAAACACACACACACACACATACACATATACTCTTTTACATGTTTCAGTCATTTGAAATGCTGGAACATCGCCTGAAGTCGACGAAATCGACCCCAGGACTTATTCTTTGTAATCATAGTATTTACTATATCGATCTCTTTTACCGAACCGTTAATTTTCTGGGACATGAACACACCAGCATCGGGTGGGGGTACAAACATAGACGCAACCATTAATTAACCCTTATTTCACATCTTCATCCGTAGGAAATCGACGGACTCGTAAACCAATTTTGAGCGGTCCAAAAATATGATAGTCGGAAGGGGCGAGATATGGGCTGTAGCAGGGTGTTCCAGCACCTCAAAATCCAGTTGGTTAATGGTTTCAACGGTCTGCAGTGTCGTGCAACAACAACATTTTCTTCGACAATAAGCTTCAGCATTTTGTGTGAATTGCTGGCGTGAGTATCTTTGTCAGCAAAGCACTGTATCTTGCACTGTTGATCGTATACCGGAGGCGCAATGACCCAGTGGTTAGGGCAGCGGACTCG
>NC_042998.1:18002804-18017804 GCF_006345805.1 Octopus sinensis
AGCCTTGGTTTCTGCCAGGGTCACTTTCCATTCACAATTTCCCTGTAGAGAATGGTGTCAAGCAGGGTGACATCCTTGCCCCAACTCTCTTTTCTTTGTACTTTGCTGCTGCTTTTACTCATGCTTTTGCTAAGGTTAGATCTCTGGGAATATATGTCAGATATCGATCTTCTGGCCGCCTCTTTAATCTGCGCAGATTTGCTGCCAATTCAAAAGTTTTCCAGTCTCTTATTCGTGACCTCTTTAATGCTGATGACTGTGACTTAGTCACTCATACAATGGATGATACGTAACTACTTATGAATCGTATTTCTGCTTCTTGCAAGGCACTTGAATTCAACATTAGCCTGGACATTAGCCTGTTGTAATGTTCTAAACAGCACCAGGAAATCTATATGTGGAAACCAGCTATCTTAGTTGAAGGAACAATTCTGAAAGTTGTAGTCAAGTTCGTCTACCTGGGCAGCGAACCCAGCCGTTCTTGCTCCCTGGATGATGAAATATCTATCAGGCTGCAGAGAGCAACTGATTTCTTCCGGTCTCTTCAGTCTCGTGTCTAGTCCCAGCATGGCATCACACGACAAACAAAAATTGCTGTATACCGTGCACGTGTACTGACATCGTTCCTTTACTCATGTGAGAAATGAACCCTTTAGAAACATCATGTAAAGGTTCTTGAACGCTATCATCAGAGATGTCTCAGACACATTCTGAATGTTGGCAGGACCTTAAAAACTCCAGACACAAAGGTCCTGAGGACAGCTGGTATTTTGAGTATTGAGGTGATGGTGCACAAGAACCGGTTACGTTGGACCGGACACCTTATTAGAATGAAGGACAGCAGGATCCCTAAGCATATATATATATGTGTGTGTGTGTGTGTGTGTGGTGTGTGTGTGTGTGTGTGTGTGTGTGTGTGTGTGTGTGTGTGTATGTATAAATATCAGTATTAATAGCGACAGAAGTAGAATGGATACCAGGAGGTAATTTTTATCTCCAGCTTAATGTGGTTGACATATGAAAACCGCCTGTCACGGCCGCCGGAATTGACACATTATGCGATTACGCTCTTATTTGAGCTCTAAAGTGATAGAGATCAGTTCATGCCATAACAGCCCAATCTCCCGTCTACGGTATATAGAATAACAGTGTCTGTTCCAGTAATGAATCTATCTATCTATCTATCTATCTATCTATCTATCTATCTATCTATCTATCTATATATCTATCTATCTATCTATCTATCTACCTACCTACCTACCTACCTACCTATCTATCTACCAACCTATCTATCTATCTATCTATCTATCTATCTATCTATCTATATATTTATCTATAGGGATGGTATTTTTAAAATACCGTCACGAGTCGCAAGCGGATTATCAGCCGTACAGGCAAATTAATAAATATATACATACAATATTAGATATGTAAATATATACACAAGGGCACTACATTAGCACCTATACCGCTAAAAACAGAAGTCAAAAAATACTTCTGTACCACGGGATGGTCACGAACTACTACAGACATGATAGGAAAAAATTTCAGCGAACAATAATAACGTCTTATCTCTGTCAGGTCAGAACAAGTAATGCTAGTCAACAATATATATATATATATATATATATATATATATCCTCATTAAGAAAGCTAATAATATAATAGAAACAGACATAAACTATAAACCTACAGACTCTAAGCAATATCTTCCATTCAATTCATGCCACCCCAGACACACCAGGATGAATATCCCCTTCAATCTAGCAAAAAGGATATGCACTATAGTCTCTAACGCAAACACAAGAGACACACGACTACAAGAACTAAAAGATACCCTTATCACCAGGAACTATCCACCTTCACTTATTGACAAGTGCATTCAACGTGCCCTTCAACTTAACATCAAGGAACTGAGACATCCCAAATCAAAGAAAAACTTACAACCAAAAGCCTTACCATACATCTCCACACACAACCCTCTCAATAACGAAGCCTTCGGCACCATCCTCCACAACATACCCCTCCTAAAAAAAGACCACAGAATGAACACAATCCTCCAAACACACACGATCATAAAAAGCAAAAGACAGCCTAGATCCATGAAAAGTCTTCTAACACAAGCCCGAATTCACTCTTCAACACAGAAGCCGACAGTAAAAAAATGTGGAAGACCCAATTGCGGGATATGCGACTATCTAATCGAGGGTTCTGAGTTCTCCTTCAAACAGGGACAACGGTTTACAGTGAAAAGCAACTTCACATGTGCTTCGGAGAACCTAATATACTCACTAACCTGCTCCGGGTGTCAAGAGCAGTACATAGGCCAAACAAAAAATGGTTTGCGTAAACGAATGGCCCTGCACAGATCCCAGATAAAAATTCCCCAAAACAGAAAAATAGCTTTTAGCCAACACATAGATACTTGCGCTAACAAAAAAACACCAAACTTCAGAATTTTCCCCCTCTACCAATTTAGGGACGATACAACCTCGAGACAACGAATAAGTAAAGAAAATCTCTTTATTATAAAATACAGGCCACTTCTTAACGGGTCTACGACAAACAATTAATATAGCTCAACTTAAGAATAAAAGAAATATATATACACACACAAATATTACATTCCATAGAATCCATTACTAATCGCCCCAAAACAGCTATATCTTCACCCATTCATATTCTCCCTTCTCTGTTTTTTTCTTCTTCTCCCTCTTCTTCTTCTTCATCATCATCGTTATCATCATCATCGTCGTCATCGTCATCACCACCATCATCATCGTCATCTTCTCCTTCTCCTTCTTCTTCTTCATCGTCATCATCATCGGCACCGTCATCTTCTTCTTCTTCTTCTACTTCTCCACCTTCTACCCCCACTAATGTCTTTAAGTATAACGCCTACGCAGCGACTGCCGGTCGCCACTGACCAGCCCAGATTTTCCCACTCCCACCCCCTCAAGAACACACAACGACCTCGAATACACAAGTGCAAACAAGGGAGTCAGAGAAAGGCAGAATGCCACATATATCTGAACACTACTATGGAAGTATTCCTTTAAAAAAACCTTTCTTCTAATTTTTCTAAATTTTTCAAAATTTAATTATTTAATCGTTACAGTTGAAAAGGTCTCAAAATGACCGAAACCGGTACTGAAAGATTCACTATAAAATCATCTTAGCATTTTCTATTTTTGACTTGTTTTTTCATATATATATATATATATATATATATATATAGCTTAGGAATGGCTGTGTGGTACGTAGCTTGCTTAACAACCACATGGTTCCGGGTTCAGTCCCACTGCGTGGCACCTCGGGCAAGTGCATTCTACTATAGCCTCGGGCCGACCAAATCCTCGTGAGTGGATTTGGTAGACGGAAAATGAAAGAAGCCCGTCGTATATATGTATGTATGTATGTATGTATGTATGTATGTATGTATGTATGTATGTATGTATGTATGTGTGTGTGTATATGTTTGTGCGTCTATGTTTGTTCCCCCTCCCAAATCGCGTGACAAGTGATGCTGGTGTGTTTACGCCCCCGTAACTTAGCGGTTCGGCAAAAGAGACCGATAGAATAAGTACTAGGCTTACAAAGAATAAGCCCTCGGGTCGATTTGCTCGACTAAAGGCGGTGCTCAAGCATGTCCACAGTCAAATGACTGAAACAACTAAAACAGGAGTGTATATATATATATATATATATATATATATATATATATATATATATATATGTATATACACACACATTTACGGTACATTTATCCATATACATACACAGGGACACACACATATATGTAATGTAGGAAGGCAGATAAGCACAAGTAAACGTAATGCGTATATTGACATGGAATATAAAATACTGAATACAGAATAAGGAATACAAAAAGCAACAGCTGTTGCGACTGCATCATGGTTTATACCGTAACCACATTCATCACATAACAAAGATTCCTCACAGCCTGGAAATAACACGTGATTCTAAGAATCCGTTATGCAAGGCCAATTCATCTGGCAAAGGCATATTTCATAGTATTTACAAGTATATAAGTTTACAGAAATAGAAAAAAAGGAAAATAGAAAAGAAATAGAAGGAAAGATGAGGAAGAGGTGTGGGATGAGCAAAGCAGAATTACTGCTATGAGAGAGGAGGAAGCACTCCGTCGGTTACGACGACGAGGGTTCCGGTTGATCCGATCAACGGAACAGCCTGCTCGTCAAATTAACGTGTAAGTGGCTGAGCACTCCACAGACACGTGTACCCTTAACGTAGTTCTCGGGGATATTCAGCGTGACAATAGAGAGTGACAAGGCCGGCCCTTTGAAATACAGGCACAACAGAAACAGGAAGAAAGAGTGAGAGAAAGTTGTGGTGAAAGAGTACAGCAGGGATCACCACCATCCCCTGCCGGAGCCTCGTGGGACTTTAGGTGTTTTCTCTCAATAAACACTCACAACGCCCGGTCTGGGAATCGAAACCGCGATCCTATGACCGCGAGTCCGCTGCCCTAACCACTGGGCCATTGCGCCCCCAATTGGTAAATATCAGTAACATAAATAAATGAAATAAGAAAAGAAAAGCTATTGGAAGCGATGCAGAAAAACGGGTCTATAAAACGGGGATACAACTCTACTGAGTTGTATCCCCGTTTGATAGACCCGTTTTTCTGCAGTGGGTAGAAAGAAAGGGAATGAGGGAGAGAATTACGATAGTAAATTATAAGTGTTATAGGCAAGAAGGAAAACAATTTAAATCAGTTTTAATTAATTCAAACTTAATTAAAAATCAGAGTAAAGAAAACAGGCAAGTTAGTTCTTACAGTAGTATCATAAGGATTTAAGTTAATGACTGGAGGTTTTGTAGAACATATGACTCCACGCGGAAGTCACCCCAGGAATGCTATTTAGCATTAATGCCTGCCCAGGAATTCTCACGGCTCATTAGTAGATGTCAGACAGAAGAAAAAGTAAGTTGTTACTAATAGAGACGATATACATGGATTCTGTATTAGGTACGTTGGTGTGTGAGTGATTTATATGTTGGGAGGTATGCTGGCGTAATATATATATATATATATATATATATATATATATATATATATATATATATATATATATATATATATATATATATATATACTAGCAGTATCGCCCGGCGTTGCTCGGGTTTGTAACGGAAATAACTATATAAGAATTTGTAGAGATGTAAAGTATAATAGCCATCTCAATATGGCTAACCACAAAGGGCGGGGTGTTACTGTAGCTTTTTACGTTCTGAGATTTAATAATAAATTTTTAGAGCGTTACTTCCCTTATATATGCCAAAAATGCATTAAAAATGGGAAAAATTGATGGTAATTTTTTTTTTAAATCGTAGACTCATCGTAGACGCGCGCTAATACACAGAAGCGCTCGATATGAATCACGACTATAAGATACCCGGTTTTGGTTAAACTGCACCGCAAAATGTGGGAGTAGTTAGGAATCTAAATCGTAAGAGACAGACAGCACACAACCTCACTTTTATATATAAAGATATATGTATATATATATAAAAGAGCACTCCATCGGTTACGACGACGAGGGTCGCTGCTGATACGATCAACGGAACAGCCTGCTCATGAAATTAACGTGCAAGTGACTGAGCAAACCACAGACACGCGTACCCCTGACGTACTTCTCAGGGAGATTCAGCCTGACACAAAGTGTGACAAGGCCCGGTCCTTTGAAATACTCGTACAAATCATTTTTGCCAGCTGAGTGGACTGGAGCAACATGAAATAAAGTGTCTTGCTCAAGGACACAACGCGTCGCCAGGAATCGAACTCACGACCTTACAACCGAGAGCCGAATGCCCTAACTACTAAGCATCGGAATAAATGTTAGGATATTACTTCCGGATTGCGTTTAAACATTGATCTGCCCTCTTAGTTTTGATGTGGGGCTAAACGTCATCATCCATACCTATTTCTTTATTACCCACAAAGGGCTAAACACAGAGGTGACCAACAAGGACAGATATAGGTATTAAGTCGATTACATCGACCCCAGTGCGTAACTGGTACTTAATTTATCGACCCCGAAAGGACGAAAGGCAAAGTCGACCTCGGCGGAATTTGAACTCACAACGTAACGCAGACGAAATAATACCAATCATTCCTCTCCACTACGACGGTAGCGAAGTTTTGAAACGTAGTTCTCTCACACACATAGCACTGCTTCGGTTCAGTTTCCGACTTCTCTTTGAAATTGCCTTGATATTCCATGATTTTAATTGTATCTCAGTGTTGTACATTGTCATTTGTTGTTTGTTTATACTATCGAATTTTATCGGTGATCAAATACATATAAGATCAAAACCGTTACAAGAAAGACTATCCTTTAAATTTAATGTTTATTTTCAGATTTATCATGCATCAAGTACATTATCCACTACGTTTATCTAATTATGTGAACGGTGTATTATAGAACGTCTGGCTTTATCATGAAGAAACTACTTCATTTATCGATTTATGTCTCGATTATTAGCACGTTGTGAGGTACCTTCGTCGTATAATAAGTGTTTAAGTCAATAAAGTAATAATTATTTGTTAAGACATTTGGCTATGAAATCCATTGTGGGTAATCAATCTTCGTGCGGATAAGGAAATCTATGCAAACTTACATCACCCCAGTAAAAGGAAGTCTTGTAAAATACACGGAGAATTTTCTGAGAAAATCATCTGCATTAGAATTGTTCCAGTGATTCATGGCCCTTAGTCACCTGACTTAGGTTCTGACAATTTATAATGTTTAAAAGGCGGTGAGCTGACAGAAACGTTAGCACGCCGGGCGAAATGAGTATCCGTATTTCGTCTGCCGTTACCTTCTCTGTTCAAATTCCGCCGAGGTCGACTTTGCCTTTCATCCTTTTCTGGGTCGATAAATTAAGTACCAATTAAGCACTGGGGTCTATGTAATTGCCTTAATCCGTTTGTCTGTCCTTGTTTGTCCCCTCTATACTTAGCCCCTTGTGGGTAATAAAGAAACATATAATGTTTAAGATAGGTGACATGAATTTTAACTGATCTCGACTTCAGCTGACGGAGTATATAATTAAACCTACACATGTGAAATTTAATAAAAGGGGACAAGTTACTTGACAATGGTTTGCTTTTTTTTTTTACCTAAAAATACTGTCCTTTCAATTGTTTTTAGAGATGTACATTACTAGCTGGTTATGCTTGTCCACTGAATCTGATGATGACCATTTTATTCTCCATTTGTTTACTGTTAGTTGATATAAAACTTATTTCGAATTGCTGATAGTTAAATCTCTTGCTTTCTGCAGCGCTCAGTTGACCGATAATAAATGATTTCTACGTTGAAACGAGACTGCAGGTTTTCGATACGTCTACTTCGAGGTCCATTCAGGTATAATCCGATATCATCCGACAGATGTCAAATAATTTAGATTTGTTTAAATCTGATCATAGTACTCTAGCAGTAAAGCTGGAGTACTATTTATTAATAAAATAAGTTTTGTCCCGAATTTAAGACATCTTAGAATTTTTCTATACGTAAGCTTCGAGGTCCATTCAGGTATAATCCGATATCATCCGACAGATGTCAAATAATTTAGATTTGTTTAAATCTGATCGTAGTACTCTAGCACTAACGCTGGAGTACTATTTATTAATAAAATAAGTTTTGTCCCGAATTTAAGACATCTTAGAGTTTTTCTATACGTAAGCTTTCAATGTCGGCAAAATCACTCGGAATTGAATCACGTTCGACGCATTGAATATTATGAGACAATTGAAAAGAATGAGAGAAAAACCTATCTCTTTCAAACTATAACGTTTCAAGTAGTTCTTTCAGTTTCAGTATTTTGTTTGTGTAAATATTTAATTTTCTATCATTTCAAATCTGAGTGGTTTTAAGGGAATTTGCAAACAATTTGGCCTTAGTTGATCAAACAACGTTTATCACTCTCCAGTATCTGTTGTATGTAATGGAAGGTGATTATGCTTGTTACATCTGTTACATTACAAACATAAGAAGAGGAGAAAGAAAACAATATAAAGAAAACTAAAAGCGTTAAAATGTACATAATGTCTGGAAAGCCTGGACGTTGAAGTAATTGGCAATTCACATAACAAAAATGGAAAAACGAAGGTGGCGCTGTATGTTTAAGAAACGAAGCAATAAAAGACAATAGAATCATCAAACGGCAAAATACAAAAACAATGATGAAGTCGAATTAGCTCCATGTTTACACAACTTGGCTCTAGAGTATATACGTAATATATATATAAATATGGTGGGATACAGGCGGAAAATCGTTTAGCAATAGTGCTAATAGCTATAGTAAAATTCTTAAATCGCACACATCTTCTAATCTTTTACGCTGTTTCTTTTAGATCCATTGTTATTGTTGATAATGATGATGATAACGGCAACGGCAATTATGAAGAAAATCATGATTGTAATAATGTTGATAATGATCACTATGACAACGATGACGACGAAGATGATGGCGAGGATAATGATAACTGCGGTGACCGTGATGGCGATTTTCCCATGAATTTTCAATAGATTTCTACAATGTATTTTCATTTTTTTTTTCCAGGGAACTTATGAGAAAATTTACATTAAATAAATAGAGAATGCTTTCTGGCGAAGATTGGCAACACGGGAATTACATTCCATAAAATCTGGAAGATATACACGCACACAATAAAATTTGTTTTTATGGCGAACTGCCTCAAACTACTTAGAGAAATGCATAATCGATTGAAGTGACCATAGATATGTCTAATTCTGATGTGAACCCAAAGTAACTGGCACGAGCTTTCTCGGTCTACTTGGAATAAAATTCTATGCAGCCTTTACTTTACACTTTAATCTACTGGGAAATGTTATATAGCGTGTGTCTAGAATACACTATGACTGGGTTAAAAAGATGAAGTGGACATACTTGAAACTCACATGGTGATCGACCTGCTCAATCACGACTGACCTGGTGTTACCTACGGCAGCAACAGCGGTGGAGGTGCAATGACCCAGTGGTTAGGGCAGCGGACTCGTGGTCGGAGGATCGCGGTTTCGATTTCCAGACTGGCGTTGTGTGTATTTATTGAGCGAAAACACCTAAAGCTCCACGAGTTTCCGGCACGGGGTGGTGGCGACCCCCTGTTGTACTCTTTCGCTCCAACTTTCTCTCACTCTTTCTTCCTGTTCCTTGTTCCCGACTTCCTATGCAACCGCTGAGCCTGGATGCGCATTTATCCATCCGTCGATGTTCTCGTTGTCGGGGGTTGACCAGCTATCTCTTCTGCGGGTCTTACGAATAGCAAAGGACCACGTTTCGGAATTCTCCCACTACAGACATGGGACGAAGACCGCTTCGCTCAACAGATAAACAAACAAGCAGCAACAGCATCAGCTGTGGAGGCGCAATTTCCCAGTGGTTAAGGCAGCGAACTCGCGGTCGTAAGAACGCGTTCGATTCCCAGACCGAACATTGTGAATGTTTATTGAGCAAAAATACCTAAGCTCCACGAAGCTCCAGCGTGAGGTGGTGAAGCTCGCTGTACTCTTTCACCACAAATTTCTCTCATTTTTTCTTCCTACTTCTGCCACAAAGCAGAGGGACCATGGTGTAACCCACTATAGTGGGGTAAACTTTCAGACCCTAGTCTAGATTGCGAATCCTCTGTACTCCAGTATGGTTCAGCTTTCCACCCGTTAAAAGCCACCGTTTACGGAATGAGGACAACAACGTAGCTTTCACGCCCGTGCAACCGCCAGTCTATCGCGTGTGGTGGGTGGATCTTCAAGTTGCGCACGCACTCTCAGTAGCTTAGAGTAGGCTCGAATTAGAGATTATTCTTTGTGGCTAATGACGTGAGTCCTGATTAGAAGAAGAACAATGAAGAAGCAACAGCATCAGCTACTACTGACCAAGTCAACAAGCGACATCTATGTTGTTGCTCGCCGTCTGAGACACAGTAGTTACATCTCGCGTATATTTTTACAGGCTGTCATCTGACAAAAAAGACGTGTATATTATATAATGTCCAAATTTTCCGTTAGAGATTATGTTCATTGTTGGGATGTGTTTATATTGTTGGTGTTATTGCTGTCGTATTGATGGTGTCGACAGAAATGTGGTTCTGTCTTCTTGCATTCTTTGCTGTGAAGATAAAACCTTTGAAATAAATGTCTAATTTATTTATTATATTCAGAATGCACAAATGTAAAATATGTATTTCTTTATTGCCCACAAGGGGTTAAGCATAGAGGGGACAAACAAGGATAGACAAAGGGATTAAGTCGATTGCATCGACCCCACTGCGTAACTGGTACGTTATTTATCGACCCCGAAAGGATGAAAGGCAAAGTCGACCTCGGCGGAATTTGAACTCAGAACGGAACGTAGCGGCAGACGAAATACCTATTTCTTTACAACCCACAAGGGGCTAATCACAGAGGGGACACACAAGGACAGACAAACGGATTAAGTCGATTACATCAACCCCAGTGTGTAACTGGCACTTAATTTATCGACCCCGAAAAGATGAAAGGCAAAGTCGACCTCGGAATTTGAACTCACAACATAACGGCAGACGAAATACGGCTACGCATTTCGCCCGACGTGCTAACGTTTCTGCCAGCTCGCCGCCTCCGCAGACGAAATACCTATTTCTTTACTACCCACAAGGGGCTAAACACAGAGGGGACAAACAAGGACAGACAAACGGATTAAGTCGATTACATCAACCCCGGTGTGTAACTGGTACTTAATTTATCGACCCCGAAAGGATGAAAAGCAAAGTCGACCTCGGCGGAATTTGAACTCAGAACGTAACGGTAGCTGAAATACTGCTAAGCATTCCAGCCGGCGTGCTAACGATTCTGCCAGCTCGCCGCCTTTTAGCCGCAAATATATATAGCAAAATATAGCCGAAAGCTCGCCGCAAAATATAGCCTCGATGGAAGTTGAGCGCATAATGTTAGGCATTTAAATGAATATCCTACACTGAACTAATAACTGTTCTCCTTTATCTACAACAAAAAATACGGAAGGGAAACTAAATTTATTCCCTGAATATAGTATTTCATCTGCGTATGCGAAAAGAAAAAAAAAACGCTTTTACTATATTGTAAATGTACTTTCAGTATTTTCAAAATATTTACCTACCTACTTAATGGCTCTCTATTTCTGTGAAAGACTATGAAATTCTATTTAATTTTAATGAATGCAGTTAAACGGTTTACTATTTGTCCTTGATGAAACTGAAAGGCAAAAAAATGAAAATAAAACGGTTGAAATAGGTCAGAAGCGATTTTAACAAAACACTCTAACGTTTCTGTTACCTGACACTAAACTACTGAAGTGATTTCTGATATGGAAACACAGTTATAGATTTTGAGAAAAGAGGGCAATCGATTAAATCAACAATAAAGTCTTGGATCTTATTTTTTCAAACCGAATCGAAGAAACACGAAATTGATTTCGGCAAGATTAATTGTATAAGACAAAAAATTACTTTCAGGTATTTTATCCGACGGTGCGTGTGTGTGTGTGAGAGAGAGTGTACATTTGTGTGTATGTGTGTGTGTGTGTGTGTGTGTGTGCATGTGAGTGAGTGTGCATTTGTGTGTGTATTGTTGTTTTTATATACTGCCCTGCATAAACACTAAATTTGTAAATATAACAATTTATCTATTTCCTTACTACCCACAAGGGGCTAAAAACAGAGAGGACAAACAAGGACAGACAAACGGATTAAGTCTATTACATTGACCCCAGTGCATAACTGGTACTTATTTAATCGACCCCGAAAGGATGAAAGCAAAGTCGACCTCGGTGGAATTTGAACTCAGAACGTAGCGGCAGACGAAATACCTATTTCTTTATTACCACAAGGGGCTAAAGACAGAGGAGACAAACAAGGACAGACAACGGATTAAGTCGATTGCATCGACCCGTGCGTAAACTGGTACTTATTTAATCGACCCCAAAGGATGAAAGGCACAGTCGACCTCGGTTGAATTTGAACTCATCAACGTAGCGGCAGACGAAATACCTATTTCTTTATTACCCCAAAGGGGCTAAAGACGAGAGACAACAAGGACAGACAAACGATTAAGTCGATTGCATCGATCCCAGTGCGTAACTGGTACTTATTTAATCGACCCCGAAAGGATGAAAGGCAAAGTCGACCTCGTGGAATTTGAACTGAGAACGTAGCGGCAGACGAAATACCTATTTCTTTATTACCCACAAGGGGCTAAAGACAGAGGAGACAAACAAGGACAGACAAACGGATTAAGTCGATTGCATCGATCCCAGTGCGTAACTGGTACTTATTTAATCGACCCCGAAAGGATGAAAGGCAAAGTCGACCTCGGCGGAATTTGAACTCAGAACGTAACGGCAGACGAAATAAATACTGCTAAGCATTTCGCCCGGCGTTCTAACGATTCTGCCAGCTCGCCCTGCCTTTTTAAATACAATTATAAGCAAGGCAAATTTTAGCGATTTCTCCACAGAATGAATAAACAATGAACACCCTTAATCAATTTTCGAACCTTATTAGATTCTCATCAGAGACGTCCACATCACTTTGACGATCTCCAATTTGTAAGTATAACAATTTATCTCGTCGTTACACGGCCAAAAATGTTAATGGGGCAAGAGGAGAAAGGTGATAGCGTATTTCTATGGAGGGGCTAGCGTACCATCCAACCGGTCGGCTGGGTGTGTTTGCACAGAAGGTCTTTATAAATATATTTTCTCGCTGTTATTTCTACTCACGTCACTGCTGGCTTTAGTGTTGCATCTGCTGTTATTGTTGATGTTGTTACTGCCACCTGCCGTTGATGCTGCTGTAGCTTATACTGCTGAAGTCTTCTTCTCTTCTTCTTCTTCTTCTTCTTCTTCTTCTTCTTCGATCTTCTTCTTCTTCTTTCTCCTCTCTTCTTCTTCTTTTTCTTCCTCTGTCTCTTCTTGTCTTCTCTCTTCATTCTTCTTCTTCTTCTTCGTCTTCTTCTCTCTTCTTCTTCTTCTTCTTCTTTTCTTTTCTTTTCTTCTTCTTCTTCTTCTTCTTTTTCTTTTCAACTTCTTCTTCCAATCAGGACTCAGCCATTAGGCACAAAGAATAATCTCTAATTCGAGCATACTCTAGGCTACTAAGAATGCGTGTGGCAACTTGAAGATCCACACCACCACACGCGATAGACTGGCGGTTGCACGGGTACGAAAGCTACGATATTTGTTTCGTATGGTGTTGTGTATATATCGCTCTTAACGGATAATTTGTATATGTGTTAATATGTCATATGTATGTGTTATGAAATGTGATCGCGTGTGTACCGTTGGCGATTTTTTTCCTCTGTCTTTCCTTCTCTGGATCTTTCCTTCTCCTATGTTTCCAACGAAGAGCTCCGCTCGAAACGTTAAACCCTCCTTCTTTCCTTCTTTCCTGAGCGTCCAATAATACTATATTTGTTCCACGTCCTCGCGCTGTTGTGTTTTTTTTTATTGTGCTTTCATGTTTGGATTAACTTTGTTATGAAATCATTCTGAGGAATGTATGTGTGCTGAATTATGTATTTCTTAGCTGTAATTTGTCTTGGCGGTTGTTCTTGGTTTGCTTATGTAATTATTTTATGTTGGTAATAACAGTTATCTCTGTTAGTAGGTTGTAACTGTGCTGGTAGCGATAGTGATAATGATGATGTTGTTGATAGTATTTTTGTTGTTACTGGACATGGTGATTATGGTTTGATGTTAGACGTTGTTTCTTCCGTCCGTTTGCTCATCCCGGTTTCTGTCTCAGCGTGATTGTTTTTTTATTTTACTTTTATCCTAGACCGTTATTTATTGTCATTGCTTCCTTGCTTTCCTCCTACAGCATTTCTGAATGTTTCCAAGCGAGGACAGGTTTGTCTTGAGGCATCATTAAATTCTTGATTTATCATTTGTGGGCTTTCAGTTTCCGTTCTTGGTGATGTGCTGATTTTTGGGAGCGGTGATTCTTTTGTTGTTTTGTTTCTGCTATTTGCATTGTTGGTATTATTTTATTTATCTATTTATCTATTTATTTATTTATTTATTTATTGGTTGTTGTTCCTGCTTAATTCGCGGCTGCTGGTTTTAGTGTTGCATTTGCAATCATTATAGACGTTAAGCAGGCCTTCAGCTGTTGGTGCTGCTACTGTTTATATGGTTGGTGTTGTTGCTGTCGTGTTGATGGTGTCGACAGAAACGTGGTTCTGTCTTCTTGCATTCTTTGCAGTGAACATAAAACCTTGAGATGGTCTCTATCCCCACTCAAGTGACACCTTGACTTTGCGCCTTCCACGGCCATATTTTATGCCGAGAGGCAAACTGATGCGGTTCGGGATAGATTCTATGCTTTCTTCTTTTATTTTTTATCACCAGCTCAATTCTCTGGCTCAATAAATTTTATTTTTGCACTCTCTTAACCAGTAGAATACTAGTGCTGTTCTCTATGTCGAAGAGGATCACTGCTACGAACCACGAGATGTTTACATTTGGAGGATCATCGCCAATCATTGTTATTATCCTAATGTAAATGTAGATTGACATAAGACAGTTTCATAATTCGTCAGTGTTGTTGTGGAGAGCTGTTTGGTTTCATCCTCCGTCACGAATTCCACCTCTACTACTCATATATTTCTGCCCTAGCGACGTACGATTTGGAGATCCTGTGCTATATGCTGCTGTGGATCTTGTTATATTTTTCGGCACAGTACTGCTAGCCTTTTATTATAAGTTATAATTCATAGATTGGTTTCTTTTCGAATAGATTTTGGAATACTTAATTCTGTTTCGGCCAGACATCCTACGGAGGATTTTGGTATACTCTCTTTTACTCTTTTACTTGTTTCAGTCATTTGACTGCGGCCATGCTGGAGCACCGCCTTTAATCGAGCAACTCGACCCCGGGACTTATTCTTTTGTAAGTCCAGTACTTATTCTATC
>NC_042998.1:18020304-18027804 GCF_006345805.1 Octopus sinensis
GTTTCCCAGTTCTAATACGTTCAACGAAGCGTATAATAAAAATATTATAGATTTCAAAATGTTCGAACCGTTCGTAGATTGCTAAGTTCAGAAATTGTTCCTAATGAAAATCAATTTGTATTTAGTTGCTGTGTAATAATAAGTATTCTTTCTAATTACAGGGTTCCGGGTTCAGTCTCAGTACGTGGCACCTTGGGCAAGTGTCTTCAAGTGAAGTCTTCGGCTGACCAACGCCTTATGAAAGGATTTGGTAAACAAAAACTGAACGGTGCTTGTCGTATATATATATATATATATATTATATATATATATATATATATATATATATATATATATTATATATATATATATAATATATATATATATATGCATATATACACACATGTATATACATATATATGTATATGAAGGCGGCGAGCTGGCAGAAACGTTAGCACGCCGGGCGAAATGCGTTGCCGTATTTCGTCTGCCGTTACGTTCCGAGTTCAAATTTCGCCGATGTCGACTTTGCCTTTCATTCTTCCGGGGTCGATAAATTAAGTACCAGTTACGCACTGGGGTCGATGTAATCGACTTAATCCGTTTGTCTGTCCTTGTTTGTCTCCTCTGTGTTTAGCCCCTTGTGGGTTGTAAAGAAATATATATATGTATATACACATGCATATATGGGTACAGGACGTAAAAAATCGTAAACAACATGAGAAACGAGAACATGAAATACGAAAATATGGAAAACGAACTTAGTTGTCCACTGTTTTGATCCACTCTGCATTTCGAAATATTTCCATGCTTCACCGCTAAATCCACAAGGTTCCTTTTATTCTCTCTCTGTTTATTTTCTCTTATTCCTTTCTGTTGAAGAGCGTAGACTCGAAACGTAAAAAGACATCTTCACTTTCCAAGCTCATACACCTGCTTGTAGTTCATGCACCTGTCTTCGTCTTTTGTTTTTCTGTAAATCTGAACTATGTACATGTGTGTATGTAAACGTGTGTGTGTGTGTGTGAGTGCGTGTGTGTTAGTATTTGTTCTCATCTCCGCCGCTTGACATGTGTTTTTGTCTTGTTTGCGTCTCCATAACTTAGCGGTCCAGGAAAAAGACCAACAGAGTAAGTATTAGACTTCAAAAATAAGTACAGGGTCTGATTTGTTCTAGTAAGCATTTCAAGGCTGCCCATGTATGGACGCTGTCCAAGGACAGAAACGAGTAAAAGGTAAAATATATTTTTTGATTCTAAACTGTACCAAATTTTTGGATTTAGGACAGTAGCAGCACAAAGGGGTGAGAGGATGCGGCTGAGAGGAAGGCCATAGTGCAGCTAAGAAGAATGACACACACATAAAAATATACATACACACATATACACACACATGCACACACACACACACACTCACTCAAATACGCACGCAAACGCATGCACACATAAGGATAAACATCTTAGAAGAACAGAATGGAGTAAGTGGAACAAGGGCGCACACGAAAAGGAAAATTGTTACTGAAGAGGTCACAGATGTGTGACGAAAAAATTCCGGGCAATGGACATGAGTTAAAATAGATAAAATAAGAACAGTAATAGACGAAGGAAGAACAAACATATAGTGCGTGTCTTTATTTAGCAATGAAAAAAAGGATCATCCCAAAATATAACAAGATTCTAAATTACTTATTATTATATCATTTTTATTGAAAGCATTCATTTTCCGTAATCAAAGATTAAAGAATCTCACACAATTAGCTAATGTGTCTTTCATGGAAGATTAAACAAAGTGGTATACGCTTACCATAGAGATAAATTCATGAAAAGAATGAGTGCTATCACCTGCACCTACCTAAAAGTGAAATTCCAATAAGCCGTTGACTTATAAATTTGTCCTCTCTTCATATATATTTTAAGACATTTAATGTTTCATGCAATATACTGATATAGTGGCTGTGAAGTAAGTAGCTTGTTTACTAACACTTGGTTCCGGGTTCAGTCCCACTGCGTGGCACCTTGGGCAAGTGTCTTCTACTATAGCCTCGGGCCGACAAAAAGCCTTGTGAGTGGATTTGGTAGACGGAAACTGAAAGAAGCCCGTCATATATATGTTTATATATATATGCGTGTGTGTGTTTGTGTGTCTGTGCTTCTCCCCCTAGCATTGCTTGACAACCGATGCTGGTGTGTTTATGTCCCCGTTACTTAGCGGTTCGGCAAAAGAGACCGATAGAATAAGTACTGGACTTACAAAAGAATAAGTCCCGGGGTCGAGTTGTTCGATTAAAGGCGGTGCTCCAGCATGGCCGCAGTCAAATGACTGAAACAAGTAAAAGAGTAAAAGAGTATGAACATTTGATAGGGATTTCGGTGCTTGGGCTTGCTTACCCTTATTAGGCAGTTTAATAATTATTCCAAATTTTTGCTACAAGGGCAGTTTGGAGGAGGTGAGAATGAGTCGATTATATCGACCCCAGTGTTGAACAGGTACTTATTTTATCGACCCCAAAATGAATGAAAGGCAAAGTCGACCGCAGCGGATTTTGAACTCACAGCGTAGCGGCAGACGAAATACCGCTAAGCATTTCGCCCTGCGTGCTAACGTTTCTACCAGCTCGCCGCCTTTTTTAGACAGCCTAATAATGGCGAGCATACCGAACCGTCAAAGTCGCTTTTATTATTGTCCTTCTAAAAAATTACAGATAGGCACACAGTTGAAAAAGCATCTGGTAATCCTTTCTCAGATTAATAATATTTCTGTATGTACTCCACATACAATAGATATTAAACTAAACTGGCACTGTGTCGCTTATGATGACTAGCTGTTCCGATCAACGGAAGCAACCTGCTCGTGAAATTACTGTGCAAGTGGCCGAGTACTCCACAGACACGCGTACCCTTAACGTAGGTCACAGGGAGATTCAGCCTGACACAGAGTGTGACAATGGTGGTCCTTTGAAATACAGATACTACTTTCTTTGGCAACTGAGTGAATTGTAGCAATGTGATACTAAGTGTCTTGCTCAAGGACACAACGCGCGGGAATCAAACATGTATATATATGCATAAGTATGAAAATTGAGTAAAATATACTTCAAAGTACAGTTTTAGTTGAGTACAGAACGTAACATGAAATTATGTAAATGACACAAAAAAACATGCAATGAACTGTATTATTGTATACCTATTTCTTTACTACCCACAAGGGGCTAAACACAGAGGGGACAAACAAGGACAGACATAGGTATTAAGTCGATTACATCAACCCCAGTGCGTAACTGGTACTTAATTTATCGACCCCGAAAGGATGTATTATTGTATACCTATTTCTTTACTACCCACAAGGGACTAAACAAGACAGACATAGGTATTAAGTCGATTACATCAACCCCAGTGCGTAACTGGTACTTAATTTTTCGACCCCGAAAGGATGTATTATCGTATACCTATTTCTTTATTACCCACAAGGGGCTAAATACAAAGGGGACAAACAAGGACAGACATAGGTATTAAGTCGATTACATCAACCCCAGTGCGTAACTGGTACTTAATTTATCGACCCAGAAAGGATGTATTATTGTATACCGTTTCTGCTGTAAGATACTGCGATTAAGGTTTTGAGTGCGTTTAATTTTTATCGTGGAGGCGCGTGGCTTAGTGGCTAGGGTGTCGTAAGATCGTAAGATTGTGTTTTCGATTCCTGGACCGGGCGATGCGTTGTGTTCTTGAGCAAAACACTTCATTTCTCGTTGCTCCAATCCACTCAGCTAGCAAAAGTAATGAGTAACGCTGCGATGGACTGGCGTCCCGTCCAGCTGGAGAACACATACGCCATAGAAACCGGGAAACCGGGCCCATGAGCCTGGCTAGGCTTTAAAAGGGCGCATTTATTTATTTAATTTTTATCAATCATCGACTACGTTTTCGTCATGTGACTATCATCAACCAACCACACTGCTTTTACATCTGAAAACGAATACAGGATGACATTGGCATTTAAGGGATATATCATAAATATTTATAAGTTTTGGAAAAAGTGAATATTTTAAACATATTTGAAACTCTGTTTATGAAAAAAAAATACCATTAAGTTACTGCGAAATATTTAAATTAGTAATAACCGCCAAATTCCACCCAGACGCGAGACCCTTGAAGCCAAATCCGAGAACTATAAATAGTCTACTCACATTTCATTTTCAATTGAAGATACTGAAAACAGTTATGGTTTCTGATCATTGTGAAACTAAAAAGTTTAGCGCCCACTGATTGACAAACCAGACACGTTTTATCTTGTCAAAGTCTGTATCCCTTGATTTGAATATACTTATGTAAACTAATTTTTATCTTATCATTATAAAAGAAAAATTATATTACCTGATCTGAATGCTTTTTTATATAAACTATTCTTTGATTCATCACAGAGGATACACATGACAAACCAGACACGTTTTATCTTTTTGTCAAAGACTATATTACTTCATCGGAATATATTCATGTAAACACATTTTTATTTTATCATTGTGAAAATAAAAATGATCGGAATGGTTCTATGTAAACCATTTTTTGACTTTGCACAGAGTATACAGAAAGCCTCATATCTTATCATTCTCAAAGACTCTATCACTTGATTTGAATACCTTTATATAAACTTATCTTTAACACCACAGGTGGTACACAAAGCCTCACACTTTACTTGTGAAAATCTTTTGAAATAAATAAAACCGTTTAAGTAAATAAATGCTTTTAAAATACTCCTGTATTTTCAGATTCCTTTTCTTATATTTTCAAACCCACAACGTAATTTGTTATATATATATATATATATATATATATATATATATATATATATATATATATATATATATATATATATATATATATATATATATATATATATATATATATGTCGCCTCGTGTGTATATGTTCTCCTTTTCTTTTGGCGACTTTGCTGATGAAACAAGCCAATCGTAAACGGATTTAATTTAATTTAATTAAGTTCGATTGCGTAAAAATTGTTGAAACCTTGCAGGGTACAAAGTTGAAAGGGATAAATGTTTTTATTTCTCCTTTAGCTTTCAGAATTACTACTATTTTTGCGGTTTGAGTTTGGCTGCTCTTTTCAAGTGAGTTGAACGACCTGTCAGGGTCATTCCTTAATACTTTTGTTGAATATATTATATAGTCTGTGACTATTTCTATTTTCTCACTTGACCGCTGGTTGCAGAAAATTTTTCTTGAATTCTTCTTGAATTTTTTGCTACCCTATATTGATAAATATATATATATATATATATATTATATATATATATATATATATTATGTATATATATATATATTTATGTATATATATATGTATAAATACATAATATATATATATGTATATATATATATACATATATATAGATATATATTCATACATGCATACATACATACATACATACATACATACATACATACATATACATACATCTTTAGTTTTTGTGAATTCTCCTCCTATATATACATAGATCTATATAGGGACGACGGTTTTGGAATAGTAAAGAACAGAAACGGACGCGATATGGATATGATAAGGGAAACATTATGCAAAATATTTTACCAAGTGAATCTAAAAACTACAATTAACACTAACTTTAATTAATATGAATCTGAGGACAGACAAACGCAAGTCCTACTATAATCCAAATGAATGTTTTAGCGACCCATCACTAATAATCAAAGAATTAGGTAAGAACATGAGTAGGTGTGATTCCAACCTATCCGCTATTAAGGCACTCTCATACTACAACGCCGCATTAGGAAGATCCAATTTTCAGAATAGCATAACTAATATTGAATCAAATGTAGATAGACCAACATGCTTTGACAAAAGAAAATATGATGGCACAATCCTTTATATAGCATGAATGTGGCCATGAGCATTGCTAGAAAACTCCTGGAACTCAGATAACTACTTCCCTCACTCACATAAATACCAGTAGACCTTCAATAGCAATACGATCAAAGTTAGCTATAGCTGCCTTCCCAACATAGCATCGATCATTTTTAACCAGAAAAAATACGAATATTAGGACCCCACAGTTGAAGTTCCTGTAATTTTAGATCACCGGACAACTGCAGGCTGAACGATAGAGTCATGGAGAAAGAATTAGTTTATAAGACCAGCATTGCTCTTTTAAACGAAACAACAAAATGACGGGAAACACCTTCAAAGAAAGATATACGCAGCATTTAGATTCGTTCAGAGACAAAAGCAAAAGAAGCACATCTTTCTCTAGTATGGTACGGATACTCTTAGAGGGGAAAATCAACGACCCCTTATAAGCCGGAGCGGCGTAGCTAAGACAAGAAAATACGGGGATAGAGCATCGCAAGCGGGTTCTGCATTACCAAATAACTAAATATCATAGCAGCAACAGTGAATTTCTTCAATATTATAGAAGAAGGCAACTTTTCATACTTCAAAGCAACTTTTCATACTTCAAAATTTCTGTCACGACATGCTATCCAATTCACCATCAGCGAAAGCAGATACGTTTGGATATCGATTATAAATACATTATGCATTTTCTCGACATTATGCATAAAAGACATATACTCCCATGAAATTGTACATATGAATATATATATTTATATGTATGCAGAGCACATATTCATGTCGTCATGTAATTCTCAGGAAAGCCTCAATGGATGAACTTATGAATTTACAACTTTATGAAGCAAGTTTAGCGTCAAAAATCTGTGAAGTCCCAGATTTGTGCTCATATCAAGCATAAAGAAAATATATAATGGTGGTGCTAATATATATATATATATATATATATATATATATATATATATATATATATATATATATATATATATGTATGGGGAAATTAAAAAGTAAACAAGAGACGAATATAGGTGGTGTAAACAACAAATATATATATTAGTATAACGCTCGGGAAGTGAAAAATTCTTTAACGCTTCGAGCCTACGCCCTTCCACAGAAAGGAATGCAGTAAGAAACAAGGAGAGAAAATAAAGAATGTGTAGTGGCTAGAGATCTATCATGGCGAATGCTGGACGGAAGGGTCACTTAGGAGAGCTAGGGAGAAGGAGAGATAATAAAGTAGTGGTGATCCCAAAACGAAGGTGCGCATGCGTGCGTGTAAGAGAGTTTGTATGTGCGTGTGTAAGAGGGCTGGTGACCCTGACGTTTGCATGTGTGTGTGTAGGTGTGAAAATGTGGGTCTGGGAAGTCGTCAGTGCTGATGTGTGCGTGGTGGTGTGTTGTGATGTGATGTGCTGTGTGGTATGGTGGTGTAAGGTGTAGTGGTGTGTAGTGTGGTGTGATGGTGTTAGGAGATGGGGAGGCGACTGTGGGGAACGCAAACATATATGTATATATATATATATATATACACATATGTATATATACATACGTATATGTACGTATGTATACATATGAATATATATATACAACATATATATATGTACATATGTATATATATATACATATATACATATATGTATATATAT
>NC_042998.1:18032804-18125304 GCF_006345805.1 Octopus sinensis
TATCTAAAAATATCAATATTTTAAAAAATAAATTTAAAATGGCTAAAATTATAAATAATATAAATTTATCAATGAAAAAATATAAAAATATATAATCTATATATAATCTATATATAATCTATATCTAATATAATCAAGAACTAAAATAACCTCTATAAACAATTGAATATAAAGAAACCTATTGTTAAAGTTCTCATATTTAAAGATGAAGAATTTAATTTCAAAAAACAAAAAACAAAAAACAAAAAACAAAAATAAAAATAAACTATATATACACACATGCTCATACACATATATTTAAGTATATATATCTAAATACATACACTAACTCACACCGCCCATATATATCTCTATACATACACATAAACATCTAGGCAACGATAAATTAATAAAAAATAGCCAAATACTTCAACACATTACTTATTCATACTCCTCACACACACATACAACCCTCATTCATAAACACACTCACTCTGCATGACAACCACACAACCAGCATCCGCATATACTCAACCACAACAATATAAACATCATTTTTCTTAGCAAGAAACTACCAAATACCAAATACCACATATATACCACAACAATACATAAATACTTAAACCAAACACACACACACACATATCCAAATACCACATGCATGCAACAAACATACACAAATACGCAAACAAACACACACACACACATATCCAAATACCACATGCATGCAACAAACATACACACAAACATATCCAAATACCACATGCATGCAACAAACATACACAAATACGCAAACAAACACACACACACATTTACACATACATAAACACTCAAAAGAAAAACAACATTTCTACACATAAACAATGCACACCCAGAAATAGAAATAGAACATATTTATAATAAATTCTCTGCGCGTTATGAACGAACGTTATTTCTATGGTAACGTAATTTTGTAAACGTTATAACGGTTAGACTTTAAATTCACTTCATAACTTTAAAATTGAATAGAAGGTATGTATTTTTTCTCCTTATGCTAATCTTGTTGCTTATGTTAATCTTGTTGCTTATGGAGTGTTCTATTTATCGTATTTTCTTTGTTATTAATTATCAATAATTTAGACATACTTTGATAAATAGATAGGTCTGTTTTTAAATGATTTATTAATAGAATAACTCAATATAAGTTATTATTCACATTCATAAATTTGTTTTAGAGTGGTGTTGGGGTTTTTTAATAGTATATTGCTGAGTAGGGAATATTACTGTATGTAAGTGGCTGAGAGTATGTATCTGCTAAATTTGTTACTCATCTGTGTTGGAGTGGCGGTAGGAGTGCGGTTGTATGTGAGTGATTGTGTGTGAATGTGTGTGGGTGTGCATTGTTTATGTGTAGAAATGTTGTTTTGCGGATGCTGGTTGTGTGGTTGTCATGCAGAGTGAGTGTGTTTATGAATGAGGGTTGTATGTGTGTGTGAGGGAGTATGAATAAGTAATGTGTTGAAGTATTTGGCTATTTTATTAATTTATCGTTGCCTAGATGTTTATGTGTATGTATAGAGATATATATGGGCGTGTGAGTTAGTGTATGTATTTATATATATATACTTAGATATATGTGTATGAGCATGTGTGTATATATAGTTTATATTTATTTTTGTTTTTTGTTTTTTGTTTTTTGTTTTTTTGTTTTTTTGTTTTTTGTTTTTTGAAATTAAATTCTTCATCTTTAAATATGAGAACTTTAATAATAGGTTTCTTTATATTCAATTGTTTATAGAGGTTATTTTAGTTCTTGATTATATTAGATATAGATTATATATAGATTATATATAGATTATATATTTTTATATTTTTTCATTGATAAATTTATATTATTTATAGTTTTCCATTTTAAATTTATTTTTAAAATATCGATATTTTTAGATATGAAATCCACCTGATGAATGTCATTTGAAGACAGGAAACAATTGTAGTGGCGATTTATTTACTTTATATTAAAATTTTTTTATGTATTGATTAAGTCTTTCCTTGTTTGATTTGCAAAATAGTGGTTTTGTCTCTAATTAATATTATATATTTTACTATAAAATTGGATTCAATCCTAAATCTGATTTTTCCCTGTAAATTTGGATTTATTCCCTAATATTTATTAATATTATTATATATATATATATATATATATATATATATATATATATATATATATATATATATATATATCTGTAAATGTAATATGTGACAGTTATTTGGTAGCCATGATAAAACGCCGAGTTTCGGATGCCGAGGTGGAAAACCACGCCGGCATCTCTTCAGTTATCCGGCCATCGGAAAAAATGCTATGAAAAATAACCGTTATACAAAGGGAAATTACTGTGTGATTGACGGTTATGAAGACAAAAGAGCTATTCGAATGACCGCTAAGTAAGGAGAGGGAGTAAAGTAAGGGGGTAATAAGTTCATAGTATTCGCGTAAGCGTGCCTGTTCATACCTCGGCATCCGAAACTCGGAGTTTTGTCATGGCTACCGAATAAATGTCACATATTACATATACAGATAAATTCCTCTATTTACATAATATCGAGGTCTCTTTTTTCTTTTGTTGTCTTACCATTTTTATCAATATATATGTATATATATTAATTGTTATCGCCATATTAATATGGTAATCTTATAGATATAAGACTAAAAGCTGTCGCTGATTAGCTCCATGAGGCCATCGCCTTAAGATAGCTATATGACGCACAAACTGTGTCCATTAGAACCTTCGAACAAGGGAGGTCAGCCGCTTCACACTGCTAGTCAGACACTACAGACGCGTTTCAGGGTATTTGCCCCTTGTCAATGTAGCGTAGTCGACTCAGCAGGTGTCGCCACTGATCGTCTCTGTTCGAAGGTTCTATTTACCTATTTTCAGTGGAATACATCCACTTGTTTTCAATAATAGAAATATTAAAATCATTAAGTTTGTGTGTCATATAGCTATCTTAAGGCGATGGCCTCATGGAGCTAATCAGCGACAGCTTTTAGTCTTATATCTATAAGATTGCCATATTAATATGGCGATAACAATTAATTTCCAGTAACGCTGTCGTAATCTCTTTTAGAGAGACTTAGCAATTTCAATATTTCTATTATGTATATATATATATATATATATATAAAATAAGAAAGGGTAAAGTTAATTAATTAAGAAGTAATCAATAACTTCACCAAGTAGACGTCCAAACAGTGAAACAAATCTATCGTTCGAATTTTGCTTGCCATTTTAGAAACTTTATTCTCACCAGCGAAAATTGTATGTTGTTGACGTCTGTAAGTGGTAAGTACGAGTTCAACGCGCAGCCTTTGAGGTTTTCTATCTGAAGGGGTTTTTAACCCATTAACACACTATCGTTTACAGCATTATCTCCTTCGAGTTTCGCTTTACTTTTGCAAAAAAAAAAACTTTCTTATAAAATATACTACTTTTTTTCCTTCTTAGGTGATCGTTTTTCATCTTCTGTTTTGTAAAACGGGAATAATATAAATTTTCCATTTGCACAAATGTCTTGATGCTTACTACACGAAACATTTCTAAGAGATAAATCTTTGATTTCTTGTTTATGCAAGCTTATATGACTGGTTGGCTTTCTCCAGTGTAGATTTCAGTGCATTGCGGTGTGTTGTAGGGGATGAGAATTGTTATTTGGCAATCCATGTTTGCATATATTTCTGGTTCCTTCCCACTCTTGAATTTTGGGGTCGTTCCGTGCTCAATTATTTTACATGTCATCTAGGACATTTCAACTAGGACGTGAAATAACTGAGAAAAACAAAAGAAATGGTTAATAACTTTGTAACATTAGATATATATATATATATATATATAATTAAGGCTTAGCAAAAAGTTGCTTCATCACATACCGAAAATTTAGAAATAGCAGTCAAAAACCGCCAATTCTTTTAACTACAATTTAACTCCACAGACCGCATTACTCGTAACTCACATAGGCAAAAAGAAGGGAAGATATCGAAATCAACCAGTCTTACGATTAATCATATATATATATATATATATATATATATATATGCGTGTGTATGTGTGTTGCATGCGCGCGTGCATGTGTGTGTATATTTGCGCGTTTGTGTGTTCATACATTTATAGATTATTGAAAGCGTTGTTGAAGCAACAATGTGTGTTTAAATCTTCGTTTTTAATTAAGATGTAGTTGTTTTGTAAATGATGATTATCGCCTCATTTCAGTGGATTATACTCATACTATGTGAAGTTTATTTAGCCGGAAGTTCTAAATAGAAATTAATTTTTCATGATTATGGTTATTTGTTCACTGGGAAGACAAGCGTAAAATTTACATCGTGCCAAGGAAATTAACTACCTACCTACCTACCTACCTACCTACCAAAGTATCTACTTTACACACACATGCACAGACACACGTTGATCGATAGGTATAATTTCTTGAATAGTATGTAAATTTTAATTTACACTTCCTTGTGTCCAAGTAACAACGAATATACATTATGTTAAAACATCTCTTAAAATGTCAGCATTATGCATCAGAATATGCCATTTTGAGTGATCACCAACGAATGGGAAAAGGCACGAATGAGAAAAAGGAACAAAATGATCAAATGCAAAACGGAAACAAAATCTCTAAATAAGCTACCCACCACGTGAAACTACCAACTATGTAGTCACCTCCAGCAGTTAAAAGGTGTGATCGGTCCTGTTATGGAACTTGTGAAACCATTCTCTAAGACACAACGGGTAACGTTATATCAGGACAAGATTTTACTGTAAAAAATAAAAAAAAACATTTTGTTTTTCTGCCATCAAATGCAATGGATGCAGGGAAGTCTACATGGGACAAATTAAACTCAGTTTAATAATGAGATTATATATTGATCGTCAACAAATACGTGATCCAAAAACAAGACAAATTCCACTTAGTGAACATCTGGACACATGCGCGATACCAAGTATCCCAAATTTCTTGTCTTTCCACTCTGTCAATTTACACACAATACACCAGACCAAACAAGATATAATAAGCGAAGTTCCTTACTCTATGTACAAGCCACTACTGAACACGTAATAAAGGTACAAGTAATGCATGGTTTTCCTTTACTTATGAAGAAATTATTGTAGAATGTCTAATTGGGTTCGTTCTGAAGAAAATCAAAATTCATGTAGCAGCTATCATCTATCTTATTTACTCCACACTTCGTCATCTTACTTACGCCACGCCTTGTTAACAGAGAAAGAATGTATTATATCATTTTCAAAGGGCGGGAAGAAGCGCTAACTGATAAAATTATTCTTATGTAATCAAGTATTTTAATACTTATTCATACCACTCTTTCCTAACGTCATATGGCATATTCAGTAGAGAAAAGCTTTTATGTGACCTTTTCGCATGACTGTCACGTGTGCGTAATACATTAACGTTGACCAATCATTTGTACGTTAGCCGATAGCATCCTGAGCTACATCCCTACTTTATAAACAAACTATTGTCATAATAACAGCCAAAATAGTCATAATTCGCGACACAAATCCGTACACTTTTTAAAATCTAATGTGAAACCGGTCAGGTGCATTCCTATATCTTAATATATACTTAAATTCTAATTAATTCCAATTTATGCTCTGTGAATTTTCATTTTCGACTTTTCCTCTACTTAATTGGATCAATGACGATATATATATACATATATATACACACACATACACACACACACGCACATATATGTAAAGATATGCATATTTATGTATATATGTATATACAGATATATATGTATATATATATGTATGTATATATATATATATATATTTCTTTACTACCCACAAGGGGCTAAACATAGAGGGAAGAACAAGGGCAGACAAACGGATTAAGTCGATTATATCGACCCCAGTGCGTAACTGGTACTTAATTTATCGACCCCGAAAGGATGAAAGGCAAAGTCGACCTCGGCGGAATTTGAACTCAGAACGTAGCGGCAGACGAAATACGGCTACGCATTTCGCCCGGTTTGCTAACGTTTCTGCCAGCTCGCCTATATATATATATATATATATGTATATACATATGTATATATGCACATGGATATATACACACACACATATATATATATATGTATATATGCACATGGATATATATATATATATATATATATATATATATATATATTATATATATATACACATGTATATGTGTGCGCGCGTGCACGCGTGTGCATGTAATGTTAAAGAATTTAAGACAGAAGAAAACTAATATTCAGCTACCAAGAGATTATTCCCTTACCTCATTTCTGTAAAACCGTGAGTGCAATGCTCATAAAATTTATTGTGAGAAGATAAACACATAAACACTAGTAGATTTATCAGTGTTGAACAAAAATTAATTGTCAGATAGGAAACATCCAGTAGCTATACCTGTATTATTATCTCCTTCCGCATGCTAAGAGAATTATTTTTAGTCAGGCATAGATACGTGTTTACATACACAAGGAATCTTTTCTTTCTAAATGTAGGAAAGTACGCCGAAGATTATTGTTTTGCTAGTGCGTTAGTTAATTAATAATGCAACAGATGTATCAACTCCCATCTTGAGAGATACGTTAATTAAGCAGCGCAAGTCTGAAGAAACAATATAGATAATGAAGATTTATAACATGAAGGACATCAACAACAATCCCATTAATAATAATAATAATAATAATAATAATAACAATAATAATAATTGTAATTATTATTATCATTATTATTATTATTATTATTATTATTATTATTATTATTATTATTATTATTATTATTATCATTATTATTGTTGTTGTTGTTATTATTATTATTACTTTTTTTTCTTCTTTCAAATTTGCTTCCATTTCTTGCCGAATGTCTTCCCGACTCCTAGGGCAAAGAAACTCATAGTATACATTGGTAGGCCATTAAACCAAACTCAGTAGTTCCTTCATTTTTTAATTTATTTTTTAAAGTTAAATTAAAAGTTAAATTAAAATACATGAGCAGCAACAGTTCTCACATCGACAATGCTCTTCTCAATACGTGTGATGTACCAGTTAAGACAATCTTTTGCACTTCTTGCAGGGATGGTAAGCCAGGGATATTATTATTATTATTATTATTATTATTATTATATTATTATTATTATTATTATTATTACTATTATTATTATTATTATTGTTATTATTAATATTATTATTGAGTGAGAGAGCAGTGCATGCCATCAAAGTGACATTGGGGTAAAATATACGAAACCCAGTATACCCATCTGATAAGGGTACACTAGGCACATGCATCACAACCATATGTGCGCGACATGGTGATCCCTTATCAAGATAAACACCGTGTGACCTTTCGGGTGGGGCTCAGTTAGAATTTTTTCTTCAGGTCTAGTAACCCATCCCGCGCAAAATGTCCCTGAATAAGGCTTGTTTAAGGATGATGAACGGAACACCCATATTTCCAAGGGTTAATTATCCAGACCCCCAAAGAATTCCTCTCCACACATGGCTATGATGCTCCCCCACTACTTCTGCTCGTGATCAGAGATGCACATATCGTCAGCCACTAAGGGACGTGTTCAACTGGTTAAGATCAAGCAACTGACAAGCAAATCTGTGGTATTGAGCAGAATATTTGCTGTAGCCCATCTTTTATAGCAAGACAAAACAATTATTATTATTATTATTATTATTATTATTATTATTATTATTATTATTATTATTATTATTATTATTATTATTATTATTATTTTCAATTTTATTTTCTTTCAGTTCTGTTTCCATTTATTGCTGAATGTCTTCCTGACACATAGGGCGGAGAAATGCACTGTAGGCCATTAAAATAAACACACCAGATTGCTCATTTACAAAGTCATGTGATAGAGACAAAGGGAAAGAAAGAGAGAGAGAAAAAGGAAAAATAAGAAGCAAAAATAAACAAAGAAAATAAAAGTAAAAAAGGAAAGAAAATTCACAGCGACAATGCTCTTCTCAGTACGTGTGACTTACCATTTAAGACAATCTTTTGCACTTCCTACATAGATAGTAAGCTGGGGAGCTTTCTTAGATAATTTCCAGTTCCTTTTTCTTATCATTCCAAGTGCTCCTACAATCACTGGTATTGTAATCGTCTTGTAATGCCACATTTTTTTCGATCTGGATTAGCAAATCTATATTTTCTGAGCTTATTAAATTCGTTTGCCGAGCTGTTATAGTCACAGAGTATACTCATGTCAATCAATAAACAGACTTTATTGTTTTCGTATTTCACGTCTATTTCTGGTTTACTTGCTTTGATGGTCCGGTTTGTACATAGAGAAACATCCCAAAGATCCGTTACTTTTTCTCCCTCAGTTACAGCCCTAGTGTGGTGCATGCACAATTTTGTCAGCAGTTTTGATTTAATAATGCCAACACATTATCCAATGTAGATATTGGCCAGAGCTGTCATGTCTTGATTTGTACTTTATAGCTGCTAAAACTTTACATCCAGAGATTAGGTGGCCCTGTTTCAATTCCATCGTTGCAGTATTGGCTCTTTAGGTCTACACTATTTTTCGTCACATTGGCTTGGTAGGCCCGGATAAATAAGTTCTGATTTTGAGCAGCCAAGATAAAGTCTTCTCTCTCTGTCTCATGGGTGTGCTTCTGGTCTACAACAGCTTGTTTTCTACGGGTCACGTATTTTCCATGCAGTGGTTTTCGTTCCAACCTATCAGCCAATTGTTCAAACGTATTTTGCTTCGTTACTGATTTCACGTTCTTTGCAACTACAGTTTCTGTACTTCCATCATGATGTTCAACATGGGTATTATGCATAAACTCATTTGGACATTTTTTGTTCTCCTTCATAACAGAATGAAGCTTCTTACGTCTTCCATGGTTTTCAACGTGCTTTAGCATCCAGTCGTAAGAAGTTTCTAGATATTTCGCCAGTTCAATTATGGAAGTTTTGTAAGAGATTTCAAATTGGATCACGCCCCAAATTCCTTGAGCTCTGGGTAAGTAAAGACGATCTGCGTGTAGTTTTGGATGGTGTATCGTTTTGCAAGGCAGCAGCTTACAGATTTTCCTGTCAATCTTCCTAATTTCGCTCATATTCCAATTTAACAGATTGTAACTTAGACAACAACCGGAACTGCAAAGAATTTATAACTAACACCTTCTTACGTGTATTTAACTCGGATTTTAGGACTGCTTCTGTAACATTCCTTCCCGATCTTCTCTTGCATGTTTGCATCTTGAATGGTAAATCTCCTCATTTATTCCGAGGTAATATATCAGTTTGTTCCTGCTCGAGTTCTCTTATGACTGTGCCAACATCCAACACCAATGAATGTGAGGTGTTCAATTTCCCTTTCTGGAAAGTGGTCTTGGTATATTTATGAAGACTAAATTCCATCCCGATGTTATCCCTGAATGCGAAGTGAACTAATCCAGTAAATTGATTCATTGGCGCAGGAGTGGCTGTGTGGTAAGTAGCTTGCTAAGCAACCACATGGTTCCGGGTTCAGTCCCACTGCATGGCATCTTGGGCAAGTGTCTTCTGCTATAGCCCCAGGCCGACCAATGCCTTGTGAGTTGATTTGGTAGACGTAAACTGAAAGAAGCCTGTCGTATATATGTATATATGTATATGTATGTGTGTGTATGTGTTTGTTTGTCTGTGTTTGTCCCCCTAGCATTGCTTGACAACCGATGCTGGTGTGTTTACGTTCCCGTCACTTAGCGGTTCGGCAAAAAAGAACGATAGAATAAGTACTGGGCTTACAAAGAATAAGTCCTGCGGTCGATTTGCTCGACTAAAGGCGGTGCTCCAGCATGGCCACAATCAAAGGACTGAAACAAGTAAAAGAGTAAAGAGTAAAGAGTATTGGCTGGCTTCAGAGAAAGTGGATAAAGAAAGGTGCTGTCAACTTCCCTTAACATTTTCGATTAAGACGGTAACAACGTGATATATTTTCTCTTTCTTTCACTCTTTCCCTCTCTGTGACTATTCCTCATCCTCTCGCAAGAAAGGAAAGTGTCCAAAATGTCAGATATTGTTTTCCTCATGTCTTTGAAACTGGATGAAATGGGTTATGGATTAAATCTTCCCGTCACAGACAGTTAAAGAGTACCCCGAATCATTGCTTTTACACTAATATATTAAGGTTGGTTAGCTTTTTGTAACCATGTCTGCAGAGATGGCCTTGTACGTTTCTGGACAAAATCGATATTTAAACATGATGTAACTTCCTTTACACTCTGAAAGAAAAAATACGAATTATATTATAAATTAAAATTGCCAGTTTATGTCTACCTAGTAATTTCACTACATTTAACCATTTCAGTTGGCGAAAATCCGGAAGTCAGCAATCAGTTGTCATTTAAGTTTGTTTAACGTCTAATTTACAGTTTCTCCCATTTTCTCCATTTCTGTCTGTCTGTCTTTCTCTATCTATCTATCTTTGTTTCTCTCTCTGTCTCTGTGTCTGTCTTTCTCTATCTATCTGTCTGTCTCTGTCTCTGTCTGTCTCTCTTTTCCCTTTCTCTCTCTATATCAGATATATATCGGAGGTTGTAAATCTGCTTAGATTTTTAGAGTGTTTGCTTTTATTAATATCCATTGACTTAAATTCTTTTCATATGCTATTATTTTGAAGATTTGACATGTCTGACAAGGACGCTGGTTAGTATTTGTCATCACCATACATTAAATATTTGGCAGCTGATACATTAATAAGATTAATGAGCATTTGTTTATAACATTGGATTGTTGGAAACTATCTGTTGCATTCGATACGTAATAGAATTCATAATCAATTAATTTATTTACAAGCAAAATTTTCTACTCGTATTTTAATGGGAATTAGTGACCGATTTTATTTTTAGCTTAAAAATTGACCGATGTTGCTTTGAACTTAAAAAGTCAGAGATTCTTTTCTTTGAATTAGCTAATTCTAGCTGACAGAAATATTAGATCCTTGTCTAACAAGATATATCGATTTAGAAATGTCAAAATATTGTCTTCTACGCCAGTTATCCCCTTAAGTTACTAGAACAACATTCCCAGGTTCTTGGCTCATCTATATATTAGACACCGCCATAATTTAGAAGATAACATATATCCCAGTTTGAGTAGTACTGTAATGACAAAACTGATGCGTCCATTTCTCTTCGATTCGTGGTATCTTGTCAGATTGAAAATATCGCTTGGCGTACATACGGAGCACAATCTAGAACACATTTTATCAACTCTGAACCATGCAACATTAGACTACAATGTTGCTTTTTGCATTTCATATCTACATAACTCCATCTGTTTGCAAGAACTTTTAGCTCAACTATATCCTTTTCAAAAGAAAACATTCTTCACTTTGCAAGCCTCCATACCCAGGCGTCATTGTAATGCAACTTGATACCCCTCGCCTAATATTCACTGAGTTGATGAACAAAAGTCATGAAAAAGTTTTTCAATGGAATTATGCCAAAATTCTTTACGTTAACAACAAAAATACACATTTCCCATATCTGTGAATAGTATTGAATAAAAGTTAAAGGTCTGAATAAAATCCAAGTAGAACGTAATAAATGGTAGGTTTTGCAATCACTGAGAATACTGGGAAAGACAAGCCTTTAACATAGGAAAAAGTTAATCACGGAGATTTACGTTCTCTTATGAGAAAAAAATTTAAGCCCATAGCTTTAGCAGTGGCTGTGTGGTAAGTAGCTTGCTTACCAACCACATGATTCCGGGTCCAGTCCCACACCATGGCACCTTGGGCAAGTGTCTTCTACTAAAGCCTAGGGCCGACCAAAGCCTTGTGAGTGGATTTGGAAGACGGAAACTGAAAGAAACCCGTCGTATATCTGTATATATATATATATATATATATATATATATGTATATGTATGTGTGTGTATATGTTTGTGTCTGTGTTTGTCCCCACCAACATCGCTTGACAACCGATGGTGGTGTGTTTACGACCCCGTAACTTAGCGGTTCGGCAAAAGAGACCGATAGAAAAAGTACTAGGCTTAGAAAGAATAAGTTCTGGGGTCGATTTGCTTGACTAAAGGCGGTGCTAACCAGAAAAAGGAAAATGGAAGATATATATATAAATTACACACACTCATGCGCACGCACGTACATATATATTCCTTTGTAATCTAGGCACAAAGCTCAAAATTTGGGGCGAGTGGACCAGTTGATTAGATCGACCCCAGCACGCAACTGGTACTTAATTTATCAACCCGAAATGATGAAACGCAAAGTGGACCTCGGTGGAATTTGAACTCAGAACGTAAAAACAGATGAAATACCTATTTCTTTATTACCCACAAGGGGCTAAACATAGAGGGGACAAACAAGGACAGACATAGGTATTAAGTCGATTACATCGACCCCAGTGCGTAACTGGTACTTTAATTCATCGACCCCGAAAGGATGAAAGGCAAAGTCGACCTCGACGGAATTTGATCTCAGAACGTAACGGCAGACGAAATACCGCTACGTATTTCGCCCGACGTGCTAACGTTTCTAACAGCTCGCCACCTTACGCACACACACATACGTACACACAGGCACACTCACACACACGTAACACACACACACACATATGTTGTAGTATGGGTAAAATTAATTATCCAGTTCAAACATTTTAAATCTCTTAATCGACAAGAAAAGAACATTTACAGTTAACAATGCTTTCATTTCTCTGATTTATTTCCGTATCTCATCCAATTTCCATTTCCATGGACTCGTATTACTAAAACTAAAGGCTTTTCCCCAGCAAGATGCAATATAAGGTATAGTTGATGCGTCACCTGATCTTTTCATCATCGTTAAAAGATTCATTGGAATCGTCAATAACCATCCCATTTATGTAACTGAATGGTGTGTGAATGGTGTGTGCCTTTTTAGCATTGTTGATGAAATTAACAGCTTGTATATGTATTCCACCTTGAAATCCTGATCTGTCAATTTCGATTTGTGCATTCGTTCCTCATATAGTAGTGATAACGTCATTGATTAAAGAGTTTTGAAAAGGCTTGTGCTGGTGAGCGACAAATGAGTTTCGTAGCGACACAAGAGTTAGCAATCGCCTTTAATCGTTTACCTTTAATTTACTTTAGTCATTGGATTACGGCCATGCAGGAGCGATGTCTTGTACATTTTAGTCGAACAAATCGATATTATTTCTTATTTTAGGCCTGATAGCTATTTCATATACTTGTCTATCTATCTATCTATCTATCTATCTATCTATCTATCTATCTATCTATCTATCTATCTATCTATCTATCTATCTATCTATCTATTCTATTCTATTCTATCTATCTATCTATTCTATCTATCTATCTATCTATCTATCTATCTATCTATCTATCTATATATCTATCTATCTATCTATCTATCTATCTATCTACCTGTCTGTCTATCTATTTTTCTCACTTTCTCTCTCTATATATATATAGATCCAAGAATCTAAGTGTAGGAGGATTGTCAGCTTCGAGCAGTCCGTGGTAGGTATAAATTGATATCTTCGGCGAGTTAACTTGTCATTCCTTAACAACATTGTAACCTTTATATAATTAAGTAATCTTTAGCCTGACGAGTAGCTAGCTGAGTACCCCTCGTTGAGAAAATTATTACATCGCAAGATCTGCTAATTAGGGAACAAATGCAGCCTGGATTTTACCTGTGCTACTCCTTCAATTTGGATTTATATATATATAAATATGTGTGTGTGTATGTGTGAGAGTGTGTGTGTGCATGTGTGTGTGTGTGTCTGTGTCTGTGTCTGTGTCTGTGTCTGTGTCTGTGAGAGAGAGAGCGCATTCACACACACGCGCATACACATACACGCACACACGTGCGCGCGCGTAATTGGCTCCTTTCAATTTCTGACCACTATTCCTCTCACAAGTCTTTAGTCGACCCGCGGTTATAGCAGAAGACAATTGCCTAGAGCGCCCCGCTTTGCGATCGAACTTTACCCCATGTGGTTGTGAAGGGAGTTCTTCCCACACTACTATGTGCTGCTAAAAATGGATTCAGTGCTTATAAATATAATCCTGCAATATCAATAATATATTCTGTCGTGTCTGGGGTGGGTCATTTTCTTTTTGTACCTTATAATTTAACACACTCACCGATTAAATTTCCACTCATTCCTGATTTTTATTTTCCTAAAATTTACGTTGAATCTTGCAACCTTTTCAATAGTCTTGAAAAGGTTGCAAGATGCAACGAAAATTTTAGAAAAAAAAAAAAGGAATAAGTGGAAAATTTACCGGTGAGTGCGTTAAATAATAAGGCACAAAAAGAAAATGACTATCCCCAGACACAACAGAATATGTTTCAACACACGAACTCACATAAACAATCTTGCAAACCAAATCCCAAAACGAAATATAAATAATACATATTTCGTTATTGACGAAGCCTTCAATTTTAAGTGGTTATGTAAGTAAAACATCAAAAATATTGTTATAATAATTCGAAATCTCTGAAGTAAAAGGTGATAAAACTCACCAGTTAGAAAGAGATTACTGATAAATAATCAATGAACGTAGATGCAGCATATATTTACTTTCTGTTAATGCCATAGACGATATTAATAATGGTTCAAATCCATTATATAAATTGTGCTTACTTGGTCACGCTTTTCATAATTGATAAGTGAAATATATCTATCACATAATACATAGAAATCCTAATACACATTGCAAAAGTGTTTCTTGAAGTTGGTTTATGTCATTCTTTAAAAGAATGTGTGTGACTTTATGAATGCATGTGTTTACACATCTATATATCTATATCTGTAGATTTACATTAGTATATATACATATAAATCCGTACATACATACAATCATGCATACATATATACGTATAGAAGTGAATAAAAAAGAATGGACGGAACCACATTTTTATTTCTAATGAAAACTGTGGTTCTATCCATTTTCTCTTAGTTATCTCTTTATATAAACTCTACGCATACTTTGGAATTCCAGATGTATATACAATACAGGAGTATTCCCCCTGGATCCTATAAAGGAACTGTTGAGATAGCGAACCTCGAAACGTTGTTGGAATTCCCGACATCCGATAACCTATAAGTATGGATAGCTTTGCATATCATATTGAAATACATTTACGCAAATTTTATTCAACTACATAAATGTACATGTACATATATGCATACATACATGCATACATATTCAAATCTTCACCGGTACTGTAATAATATATAAAAGTTTCCAGAATTTTATCATTTAGGTATATATGAGCATGTCTATATATACAAATGTATTCGTGAGAAGACATACATAGAACAAAACATTGAAATCTGCACCTGTACATACATACATACATACATACATACATACATACATACATACATACATGCATGCATGCATGCATGCATACATACACACATACATACATATATACATACATACATACATACATATACATACATACATACATACATACATACATACATACATACATACATACATACATACATACAAAATTACCCTGTTGATGTTGTTGAAATTCCAATGGAGCCTTGAATCTAGATTAGGAACTGGCTCTTTCTCATTTGGCAAGAAATCTTGAAAAAACACTGAATAATGACATATATACATATATCTTATATGTAGTAGATATAGATTTATATATCTAACATATAATATTTCGATTATCACGTGTAAAGTGGTGCTGTATTGCAATACGTTTACATTCATCATCTCTAGTGTTAATAAGACTGAAAGTTATATGATTAATTACTGCTAATATTGCAAGTAATAATGATATCCCCTTTGACAAATTAAGTTGTGTGTGCAAAGACGACTATGCGTAAATTTGTATTGCGCTCAAGTTTGGATTATGAGCTATTGAGTATGCAACTAGATAATTTTCATTAGTGTTGTTGGCAATGGGAAGCTCATAACATTTTGAAACTGCTCTAAAGGTCTGAATACCCTTTTCTCTAATCGGGTGTAAATTGCGATTCCCGGTGGAGTGGCTACTGTAGCAAGTGTCGCTGGCAAGCAGTGGCGCCATCGCGGGGTGCGGCTAAACACCCAACTTGTTCTGTGATATGAGGTCTACCACTCTCCATACTTCTGTCTTCTGCTGCGGCCATGCTGGAGCACTGCCTTTAGTCGGGCAAATCGACCCGAAGACTTATTCTTTGCAAGCCTAGTACTTATTCTATCGGTATCCTTTGCCGAACCACTAAGTTACGGGGGCGTAAGCACACCAGCATTGGTTGTCAAGCGACGTTGGGGGACAAGCACAGACACACAAACACACACACACACACATATATATATAAATATACATATATACGATGGGCTCCTTTCAGTTTCCGTCTACCAAATCCACTCACAATCTTTGGTCAACCCGACTCTATATTAGAAGACACTTGCTTGGTCCCCACCCTTTTTCAATTTTTTTCTTGTTTTTTCCTTTCCTATAACATGTAGAGTGATTGCCATGCGTGTTTAGAAGATATGACGAGATATTAAAATATCTGTGATATTTTAACTTCCAATGAGAGCTTCCGCTTAGATATGGAATTTCTAATACCAGAAGAGAAACAGATGCTGATGGAGATTAGGTTTTGGCATGTTTTCATACGCTTTCCGTTTTAATATGCAAAACTATACTAAGGATATTATGAAGTAAGGAAATCAATGTGATAAAATTTACAGAAATCCTGAATAGACGCTAGTGATTTTAAATATTATGAATAATTCCCATACTTCTGTTACTGTATAATCATCCTTAAACTTATGTTGTGATGATTGCTGTTATTTGCATAAGGTATCTGCCTACTGTAGATATAACTTATCGCGTGATAGTAATACTTCCCATTGTGCTATGGAATGTAACACAATGCAACTTTGAGATTTCCTGTTTTCACTTCGAAAGAGTCACCTTTGTGAAAATTCGAATGAATATACAAACAATTCTATTTTTTGTTTCTGAAAGTGTTAGATGATTGCAAATGTTTTGAGAATATATGGAGAATGATAATTAAATGTTGGTTTCAAAATAGTAATGAATGTGCAAACCGCTACATATGTTATTTGATAGAATCATTGAAAATAAGAAGCGTATTTTCAATGCACACTCATTTATTTCATACGTAAATGATTCAGTGACTTCATAAATAAATCAAGAATAAATGAATAAGATTAGCAACATCATGAACTGCAATCGTAGATGGCTTGTGAAATTATAGATATCTATCACGGAATATATCAATATTAGCAAATGCTATAATTAGATGACAAAGGAAGATTGCAAACAACGCACATACATATAAAATCAACACATTTATAGACACGTATGCACATTTATTGATACGTAAACACATATATTGACACGTATACACACACAGTCGATGTCAAAGCTCGAAATGCATGTCTATTGTAAAGCAGCGACCGGGCATAATCTAATCGTCATCGTGCCTGAAACATTATTTGCAGCAATTTTCTGGCCTTACTTTATGAATTCAAGCTCAGCTGAGGCCGAATTAACCTTTCATTCTTTCGGGGCCAATAAAATAAAGTATAGTCAAGTACTGGGACAATATAATCGACTGAACCACCACCCGCATCCAGAACAAATGATAGCTCGTACTTATTGTATAAAATATCTCTCTCTCTCTCTCTCTTTCTCTCTCTCTTTCTACACATATATATGTATATATGCATGTGTGTGTGTATGAATATATATATATATATATATATATATATATATATATATATATATATATATATATATATATATATATATTATATATGTGTGTGTGTACATATATGTGTGTAGCGGATGTATATCTTTGGATATGCTTATGTGTGTTTATATAAATATCTGCTTGTATATGTTTTGTTTGTGTCTACGTATAACTTAGGCGTAGGAGTGGGTGTGTGGTAAGTAGCTTGTTTATCAACCACATTGTTCCGGTTTCAGTCCCACTGCGTGGGAGCTTGGGCAAGTGTCTTCTACTATAGTCTCGGATCGACCAAAGCATTGTGAATGGATTTGGTAGACGGAAACTGAAAGAAGCCCGTCGTATATATGTATATATATATGTGTGTGTGTGTGTGAGTGTGTATATGTTTGTGTGTCTGTGTTTGTCCCTCCAGCATCGCTTGACAAGCGATGGTGGTGAGTTTACGTCACTGTAACTTAGCGGTTCAGCAAAAGAGACCGATAGAATAAATACTAGGCTTACAAAGAATAAGTCATGGGGTAGATTTGCTCGAGTAAAGGCGGTGCTCCAGCATGGCCACAGCCAAATGACTGAAACAAGTAAAAGAGTAAATTGTATATCTCCAATTTCTTCTTCTTCTTCTTCTTCTTCTTCTTCTGCTTCTCAGTCTCTCTCTCTCTCTCGCTCTCTCTCTCTTTCAGTCAATCTCTCAGGCTCTCATCGACGCTGATAATCGCCTAACCAACTAGGTATTTCGCAATACATATCTGTTTGTGTATTATCCGAGGATTAATCCTGAGTATTGTTTAAATAGCCGTTGTTAAAGAGACATGCAGAAGATAAAGCAGAGATAATTATTTATTCAGTTAATGTATACCACATACGAATGTCATATGAACATCATTGTTGATTATACATCCTTCAGCGGGTCAGTATTAACATTAGCTCACTGTATTTCTTATAACGTAATTCATCGGTGCGTTTGTCTATGGCCACAGAGCAGAATAATTATTACATAATACACTTCTCAGAAAACGCGCAAACACACACACACACACGCACGCACACGAAAGCTTCCTACACAATTTCTTATTTCTCTACTGCCCACAAGGGGCTATACACAGAGGGGATAAACAAGGACAGACAAGCGGATTAAGTCGATTATATCGACCCCAGTGCGCAACTGGTACTTATTTCATCGACCCCGAGAGAATGAAAGGCAAAGTCGACCCCAGATCGTAGCGGTAGACGAAATACCTATTTCTTTACTACCCACAAGGGGCTAAACATAGAGGGGAAAAACAAGGACAGACAAAAGGATTACGTCGATTACATTGATCCCAGTGCGTAACTTGTACTTAATCTATCTATCGACCCCGAAAGGATGAAAGGCAAAGTCGACCTCGGCGGAATTTGAACTCAGAACGTAACGGCAGACGAAATACCTATTTCTTTACTACCCACAAGGGGCTAAACAGAGAAAGGACAAACAAGGACAGACAAAGGGATTAAGTCGATTATATCGATCCCTGTGCGTAAATGGGACTTAATCTATCGACCCCGAAAGGATGAAAGGCAAAGTCGACCTCGGCGGAATTTGAACTCAGAACGTAGCGGCAGACAGAATACCTATTTCTTTACTACCCACAAGGGGCTAAACACAGAAAGGACAAACAAGGACAGACAAACGGATTAAGTCGATTATATCGACCCCAGTGCATAACTGGGACTTAATTTATCGACCCCGGCGGAATTTGAACTCAGAACATAACGGCAGACGAAAAACCGCTAAGCATTTCGCCCAGTGTGCTAACGTTTCTGCCAGCTCACCGCCTTATCCTACACAATTTCTGTTTACCAAATTCTCCTCAGAAGGCACTGATCACCACCAAAGATATAATTGATGACAGTTGTCCTTTGCGTCGCGGGGTGTCAATGAACACATAATCACGAGCCTCTTCAAACCCTCCTCCTCACAGGCTACTGCTTCTCCCTATTTTTCATAGGCGTGTAGTCATATTGATTTCGCACCCTACAAGGTTTAGATTGGAATTTGGTGTAAGCTTGAAGTTTCACATGGTGTTAGGCCAATGCAAGTACCTTTAATTTGTGTATTGATTTCACTGCTGTGACGGTATATATACCACTGACGTCAGCATTTCTAGGATACCTTCAGAAATTATCAAAATTTGTCTGCGAATTTGCTACCGTGTCTACGTGAGTTCTGTAATTAGGCCAGGAATTTTGCATGGCGTGAGAAAAAATATATTTAGAGCTTACTAGCAGTATCGCCCGGCGTTGCTCGGGTTTGTAAGGGAAATAACTATAAAGCATTTTTAGAAAGTTATAGCCAAAAAATAGCAAAAACATGCATTAAAAATGGAATAAAAAATGATGGTAAATTTTTTTTAAATCGTTGACTCATCGTAGACATTTTTAGAGAGTTACTTCCATTATATAATAGCGAAAAATGCATTAAAATGCAAAAAAATGATGGTAATTTTTTTTTAAATCGTAGACTCATCGTAGATGCGCGCTAATACCCAGAAGGGCTCGATATGACTCACGACTATAAGATAACCGGTTTTAGTTAAACTGCACCGCAAAATGTGGGAGTAGTTAGGAATCTAAATCGTAGGAGACAGACACACAACTTCACTTTTATATATAAAGATATAGAATCGGTATATATTTGGTTAACTCATCCCCATTAACGAGAAATATCGTTTAACCGTTTAACGAGAAATATCCTTACTTTTGTTTATCTCCTTCAACTAAAAGAAATTGTTTAACCCTCAGTAAAAAAAAAAAAAGAAACTGAAAAATTAATAATGGGAGTTATTGGACGTTTGGATAATTCACCTTTGGAAATATGGGAGGTTCGTTCAACATCCTTTTGAGCGGGATGGGCTATTCGACCAGAAGAAAATTCTAACTGGGCCTCACCTGCAAGGTCATGCGCTGTTTGTCTTGATATGAGATCAGCATGTCGCGCATATATGGTTGTGATGCCTGTGCCTAGAGTACCCTTATCAAACGGGTAGTCATGATGGTTATACTGGGCTTCTTCTATTTTACACCAGTGTTACTTTGATGGCATGCACTGCTCTTTCACTCAATAATAATAATAATAATAATAACGATAATAATAATAATAATAATAAGCAATCAACGCTACTGAGCAACAAAAAGAGAACAAAAATGCTCCGCAAATATAACATCACAGAAAAAGATTTGCCGGAGATAAAAGAAAAGCTGAAGCAAGATATCCTTGCCAAAGCTCAAAGGATCCGCCGGTACGAGAAACGCCAACGCTTCTTTGAACAGAACAAAAAGTTCAACTCCAACCCCCAAAAGTTCTACCAAGAACTGGGCAAAAATAAAATAGAAGTCACTGCAGCACCAACGGCAGAAGAATTGGAAGAATTCTGGAGAGAAATATGGTCGGCGAACGAACAGCCAAAAAAAAGGAGTATCAAAATAACAAACTCGGCATCTGAACAACTTTGGACCCCCATAACAACTGAAGAGGTCACCCAGGCACTGCAAAAACTAAGCAACTGGAAGGCACCTGGGCATGACAAGATCCCCAACTTCTGGTTGAAATATCTAACAGGAATGCACAAAAAGCTGGCTGAAAAATATACAGCATACTAGCAGAGCCAGAGACAATGCCTGAATGGCTCACGAAGGGGAAAACCATCTTAATTCCCAAATCAAATGAAAGAACAAAACCAGAAAACTACAGACCAATAACCTGCCTCCCTACTATGTTCAAGGCATTTACTGCAGTGATATCGCAAAGGTTGAACAAGCACCTGGACGAAAACAAACTGTTCCCAGAAGAGCAGAAAGGATGCCGCAAAGGCTCATATGGCTGTAAAGATCAACTAATGATTAATAAAGCCGTAACTGAAGACAGCCACAGAAAGAAGAAAGGCCTCAGTATGGCCTGGATTGACTACAAAAAGGCGTTTGATAGCATCCCCCACACATGGATCCTCGAAACACTAGCCATTAACAAAGTAGCACCAACAATCATAAAATTCATAGAGCACTCTATGAATAAATGGCAAACAGTCCTACACCTCCAAAAAAAGAGGGACTCATGAAAACCAAAGACATCCCCATTAGAAGAGGAATATTCCAGGGAGACACGCTCTCTCCACTCCTTTTCTGCTTGGCACTGTCACCTCTATCTGATATGCTAAATAGAACTGGATGCGGATATAAATGTTACGGCAAAACGATCAGCCACCTTTTATATATGGATGACCTAAAACTATACGCTGCAAATGACAAACAGCTGGAAACACTATTAAAGACAGTTCATGGATTTACCAAAGAAATAGATATGAAATTTGGATTAGAAAATGCGCCAAAGTAACCATGAAAAGAGGAAAACTAGTTAAGAGTAACAACATCACACTAGATAAAACCAATGAAATAAAAGAATTAGACCAAAGCCAAACTTACAAATACTTAGGAATCCATGAAAAAGATAAGACACAACACACACAAATGAAAGAGGAAATAAAGAAAGAATATTACAGACGAGTTAGATCAATACTAAAAACAGAGCTCAATGCTAAAAACAAGATAATAGGTATCAACACTTTAGGTGTCCCAGTTATAAGTTACAGCTACAATATCCTTAACTGGAACTGAAATGAACTGTCCAAAATAGATAGGAAAACAAGAAAAATATGACAGGATCTAGGATGCATCACCCAAAATTGACATAGAAAGACTATATATACAACGTATAGAAGGTGGTAGAGGCTTATACAGCTGGAAAACTACTATAAAAAAACCATAGGACTGCAAAAATACCTATCAGAAGGAAGGAAAACTGATCCAGATAGCAGCAAAACACGAGCAAAACAAAAAACTGTTCTCAGTATTTAGGAGCTGACAAAATCTGACATAGAAAGACTATATATACAACGTATAGAAGGTGGTAGAGGCCTTATACAGCTGGAAAACTACTATAAATAACCACCATAGGACTGCAAAAATACCTACTTCAGAAGGAAGGAAAACTGATCCAGATAGCAGCAAAACACGAGCAAAACAAAAAACTGTTCTCAGTATTTAAGGAAGCTGACAAATACAAACAAGAAATCATACCACCTAATAAACACGAAGAAGAAGAAGAGATGATGAAGAAGAAACAACAAAAGCTATAAAACAAATGAAATCCAAACTAAAAATAGAACAGCAACGAACCATGATAAAACGATGGCAAGAAAAGCCCTTCATGGTAAATACTGCACTAAACTAAACGCAAAAGAAATAGACAAAGAAAAATCCCAGCAATGGTTGAGAAGCTCAGGACTCAAAGCAGTAACAGAGGGATTTTTAATTGCAGCACAAGACCAAAGCCTCCCCACCAGAAATTACCAAAAACATGTAATGAAAAGAAATATTACAAGTAACTGCAGAATATGTGGAGATGGCCCAGAAACAATAAATCATATTATCTCTAGCTGCCCAGTCCTGGCTAAGAAGGAATATATTCACAGACATGACAGAGTTGGAACCTACATACATTGGAAGCTATGCCAACATTATGGAATAACAACAGAAAAAAGATGGTATAGGCACACACCAGAAAAGGTCACAGAAAACGAGAAAGCAACCATACTCTGGGATATGCCGATACACACAGATAGAGAAATTAAGGCCAACAGACCAGGTATAGTTGTCAGAGATCATGAAGAAAAAAAATGCTTTCTAATTGATGTATCAATACCGGCAGATGACAACGTGTCTCTAAAAGAAATGGAGAAACTCTCAAAATACAAAGACCTGGAAATAGAGGTAACTAGAATGTGGGATCTGAAAACAGAAACAATTCCTATCATAGTAGGTGCATTAGGCATGATAAAAAATATTCAGACAAATACATAACAGAAACACCAGGACTTACAAACACATATAACATACAGAAAATTGCACTACTAGGCACTGCACACATCCTACGCAGAACACTTTCCATACAATAACCATCAGAGCATCACAACAAATCACAGCACATACCCAAGGCACACAGAGCTGCGCTCGGTAGTGAAGTGTGAAAGCACGCTATAAAATAAAAAACTACTGAATAATAATAATAATAATAATAATATAATAATAATAATAATAATAATAATAATAATAATAATAATAATAATAATAATAATAATAATAAGAGGGATTCTTTGGGGTTTGAATAATTCACCTCTGGAAACATGGGTGGTTCTTTCAACATCCTTAAACAACCCTTATTCAGTGACCTTTTGAGCGGGATGGGCTACTCGACCAGAAGAAAATTCTAACTGTGCCCGACCTGCACGGTCATGTGCTGTTTATCTTGATATGAGATCACCATGTCGCGCACATATGGTTGTGATGCATGTGCCTTGTGTACCCTTATCAGACGGGTAGTCATGATAGGTATATTGGGCTTTGTATATTTTACCCCAGTGTCACTTTGATGGCATGCACTGCTCTCTCACCCAATAATAATAATAATAATAATAATAATAATAATAATAATAATAATAATAATAATAATAATAGTCCTTTCTATTAAAGGTACAAGACCAGGGAGGAGACTAGTCAATTACATTGACCCTAGTGTTTCACTGGTACTTAATTTATTGACCCTGAAAGTTGACCTCAGTGGAATTTGAACTTGGAATTTGAGTGCAAAGATGGACAAAATGCTGCTAAGCATTCTGCCCAATGTGCTAATGATTCTGCCAGCTCACTGCCTTAAATATGATAACAACAACAATAATAATAATAATAATAATAAATGCCCTGATGCAGTACCAGGCAGTGACTCTCATGGCTTCTGATCTTAACTGATTGGAAGTGTTATCATGTACATTGTTTTGTCTTGGTATAAAAGATGGGCTACAGCAAATATTCTGCTCAATGCCACAGATTTGCTTGTCAGTTGTTTGACCTTCACCATTTGAGCATGTCCCTTGGTGGCTAAAGATATGTGCATCTCTGATGATGAGCAGAAGTAGTGGGGGAGCATCATAGCCATGTGCTGAGAGGGATTCTTTGGGGTCTGAATAATTCACCTCTGGAAACATGGGTGTTTCGTTCAACATCCTTAAACAACCCTTATTCAGGGACCTTTCGAGTGGGATGGGTTACTCGACCTGAAGAAAATTCTAACTGGGCCCCACCTGCAAGGTCATGTGCTGTTTATTTTGATATGAGATCACCATGTCGCGCACATATGGTTGTGATGCATGTGCCTAGTGTACCCTTATCAGATGGGTAGTCATGATGGGTATACTGGGCTTTGTATATTTTACCCCAGTGTCACTTTGATGACATGCACTGCTCTCTCACTCAATAATAATAATAATAATAATAATAATAATAATAATAATAATAATAATAATAATAATAATAATAATAATTATTATTATTATTATGATAATAATAATAATAATAATGATAATAACGTTAATAATAAAATATAGGAGGAAACATATTAACACCACTGCTCTGTGGAAAATAGTTTAAATGAAATGCTTAATACAAATCTGATCTGATTATGTTAGCTATACCTGTATAATGTTATGGATATTCAAGCAAAACTGTTTTATGTTTTTATGCATCGGAATACATTTCCTGATATGACGTACATATAATATGACTGTTGAAGGCGTTGTTGTTCTCAAACAACTCCAGATTATTCCTTATCTAACATTATTTTGACTGAACTAACCCATTTATAAAAACTTCATTGTGTCTTACTATCAGTAGAGTAGCTGGGACTGTATAGCGAACAACTTTCTTATTTTTTAAGTTACTAAGGTGTCATTGGGCGGATATATTTATAAAAGGTTGAATGGCCGGTTGTGGCAATACAAAGAAATGATGATCACGGAGAAGAATGATTCCTTGCAGTAAGTATACAGAGTGGAATACCGAGATTTCCGTGACCTCGGAAAACCAAAATGAGAATTGTGTTTAAACACAATTTTCCCTTTGCTTTCCCGAGGTCACACATTCGTAACAGTATATATAACTCAAAACTTACAGGGAAAAATTCAATTTAGTATTAAATCAAATTTCACAATATAAATATATAATATATAAATTAGAGAAAAACCACTATCATGCAATTCAAACAATGGTAGACATAAACTAAATCATGAATAAAAAATAAAATATATTTTTTAAAACATATAACTAGATCACAAAAAGTATAAAAATGAATAATCAATATATAAAAGTAAAAAAAACTACGTACTTTTCATGGCTATAATTAAATTCGAATTACAATTAAATTTAATTAAATTTAAATTCAATCGAAAATCAATTCAATTTAAAATTATAGTCACTCTTCAGGTTAACAATAATAACAATAATACTTTTATTGTTATTATTGTTATATATATATATATATATATATATATATATATGTTTTATTGTTATTATTGTTTTATATATATATATAAATATATATATATACTAGCAGTATCGCCCGGCGTTGCTCTGGTTTGTAAGGGAAATAACTATATAAGCATTTTTAGAGAGTTACTTCCCTTATAAATTCGGGCTTTCTTAGCCATTTTTGTTTTGGTGTCTACAAGCCATGAAGTCGTTGTTCTAAAAGAACGCTGGTTTCCTTCACAACGCATTACGACGTTGATTTCTTTACACTCTCTTCCCCACAGCTTCACGAGGGAGGGAAGGGGGAGAAGCAAACAGGTGCAGCTGTGAGCGTGGACGCCAACTCCGCCGCCATCGACACACGATACATTTTATGCATTAAAATGGAATAAAAAATGATGTTAAATTATTTTTAAAATCGTAGACTCATCGTTGACGCGCGCTAATAGTCAGACGGGCTCGATATGAATCACGACTATAAGATACCCGAATTTGGTTAAACTGCACCGCAAAATGTGGGAGGAGTTAGGAATCTAAATCGAAGGGGACAGACACTCACACAACTAGAGTTTTATATATATAGATATATTTAACAGAAATGGAAGTAAAAGCACTCCATTGTTTTTACTTCAATTAGCAATGAACTGAGTCTACACCATATGTTGAGTCTTTTGCTAAAACACTAGGCTTAACTCAGTTACTACTCCGAGGGTATCTGTGAGCATTAATTAAAGAAAATGAGCGAATAAATGTCAGCGTATATTTTAAGTACACTCTTATTATATATTATCTTTTATAATTTACATTTTTAAGTCAATAGACTGTGGCGATGCTGGAGTATCATCTTCAAAAATTTTAGTAAAGCATGATACTTATTCAATCGAAGTCCCCACTCTTCGGTTATACATGCATACATACACATACGCATACACAATGTTACACGAACGGGCTCAATCACCCACAGAACTATCTTTTAAAGCTTCAGCGCACCTGTTTTAGCTCACAATATTGAACCACTCCTTTTTTTCTGTATATTTCCAATTGACACTTCTGGTTGATCGCTGCTGACTCTTGTTCCACCAACGCATACGCATTTTACATACCGTAAATCCCCACGTACAGTCCGGGTTTGAGTATAATACACAGTGGATTTTTAAGGGGCTGTGCCTCTGAAAAACCTAAACTTTGTGTATAATACGCACCCCTTCTTTAACTTGAGTCGTGCGTAATTAAGTCAGCAGCGCCTAGTCGAACAAACACTTCCGTGCATGCGTAATACAATAATGGTGATGTTCTTAGCTGTTATATAGGAATGTAAATATGTTTGCAAATTGTTTTTGTTACATTTTATTCTGTGTTCTGAATACTTTTATTTAAATAAATGTTGCTTAGTGCAAGTTATGGATGATTCTTTTATGACTTCATTGCTTTCAGGCTTAGCTTACGGTATTTTTGCGCCCGACATCACAAGATGCCGGACAGCAAATAGAGACTCGGACATTGCTTAGAAAATATTTTCCATTTTCAGCCTCGTATATAGTACACACTAGGGATTTTGAACTTGAAATTTTGGGAAAAAATGCGAATTATACTCGAGGATTTACTGTATTCTCCTGCTACCTTCCCCAAGCTATCTTTTGTGTTTTCCAAAAAAGGTCAAATCCTGTCGCAACAAGAATTGTTTTAAATTACGTCAGGCGGGAGATATTTAAGAAAGTAAAGCAACACTTTGAACGTTCATGGTGATAAATACAACTTCATTATATTTACGTATTGTGCAGATAGCGAATTTACGCCTAAATTACTGGATTACATATACATTGGAAAGCAAATATGCGACTGATCCACTTGAGACACCAAATGAGTTAGATATATGTTTCTAAATATTCTGATAATGCGCTTGGATGTGATTAGGTTGTTCCTAATATTTGTGAAATAAGTATAAAGAGGTAATTAGAGAGTTCTGTATACGTATATGGGTTATGAGAATAGGGATAGGTCCATCGGTTATGCATGCACACACTATTCTGGGAGTGAAACCGGCTCCAAAAATTTTAAAGAATTGTTATTGAAGTGTCGATACCTGTCCAAAAAATGCATGCAATAGTGGTATTATATACAATGATGAGCATTTGTATGTATATAGATATGTATATTATTTAGTGTTTTTGATCACCTTGATAAAAGGTAACAAATATATATATATATATATTTAATGTGTTACTCTATACAATCACTAGAGTAAGATTTATTAATAATGTTCAGTTCAATTTGACACGCTGGCTTGCCTGAATAGCTTGTTTAACAAGTATGCATGCATACATACATATAAACATTCATTCAGTCGTATATATGTGCACATGTGCGCGCACGTGTGTATGCGTGAGGAGCTGTAATACAGAACATAAACTTGAAGGCTAGCAGGCCAAAAAAATAAGAAAAAGCAACTAAAAAGAACCCCAGGATATGTTTCATGAGGGATATCAATATATATGTTTCATGAGAAGTCATATCACTGAACACACATAAGTGCGCCAAGGTACTTCCAGGCAATCACTGAAAATTAGGAAAGTTTAACATCTCCATAATAATACACAGCTTCATGAAACTATATCACATTCAATTTCAGCCCTATATTTCCCTACATTTCTCCCTATATTTCTCATTCTCAACTTTCTTCTCTCTCTTCTCTCTTATAGTGATATATACAAAGTTACATAAGACAAGGATGTTGAACTCTAGTGGCATGAATAGCACTATATCTGAGAGTTGGCATAACATAATTATAACAGTAAAACATGAAAGGAATATATATGTATATATATATATATAAGCGAGCAGGCCAACAGAAGAGTGAGAGGAAGTTGTAGCGAAAGAATACAGCAGGGATCGCCACCAGCCCCTGCCGGAGCCTTGTGGAGCTTTAGATGTTTTAGCTCAATAAACTTTCACAACACCCGGTCTGGGAATCGAAACTGCGATCCTACAACCGCAAGTCCGCCGCCCTAACCGTTGGCCATTGTGCCTCCACACACACACACACACACATATCATTACATATAAGAAATGAGTTAGTGTATTTTAAATACCTATACAAACATGAATTAGAATGATAAATGAGAAAGGAAATGAGAGAAGCTTCTAAAAATGCAGAGATGAAATTAGAAGAACGTTTAAATAGTACGGGCGCAAAGGCTTATCTTTCAGCGTGTAGAGTAAAGAAATGTGTGCCTATATAGATACTGCCATTGGGATTGCCGGATGGCGAGAGAACCCGTTTTACTCCGGTGCATGTGCTAGCACCAGTAGCTCTTCAAATAATGATGTTTTTGCTGTCGTAGCTGTCACAGTTGGGACCGTGGTGCAAGGTTGGTTGTAGGTTGGTAACAGTTGGGGTACAGGTGGTTGACCATGGAGGTTAATGGTGGTAGTGGGTTGTTGTAGTAATGATGAAGGACGTAGTAGTAGTTGGTGATGGCGTTGTCTACATCAGAGCTGTTGGCGAAGATGGTAAATGCCGTGGTTGTAACTGGTTATGGCGTTGATAGTATATGTCCTTCCAGTAATCGTTGACAAAGTGGTGACTGACACCAGCAACAAACCTCATCGCAGCAGACGATGGTGGACATGGCGCTGGTAGGCAACAGTAACACTTATCGTCGCAGTGACGATGATGCGATATTAGGTGTGGTTGGTAAGGTATAGGAGCCACCGGCCCAACTCCACTTAACCATTAATTATCGGGCTAAGTGGGTGGATAAGCAAGGGTTCATTAATACGGAAATAAGCTATATTCCTCTCCATGGCTAGTATGGAAGCTTTTATCTCATAGGTAGGTTGTACAGCTACTAGCACAAGCACCGGGCTAAAATTGGGTCACTGCCCTTTCAACTATTCAAATCGCAGGCTCCTTGGGATATCTACCACATCAGGATTTTAACCCACATGGATATACGCAGGTTTGCACCTAAGAACTTACGCTCATGGATCTACGGAGGATTACACCTAACGAGTCATGCTCTGGTTTCGATAACTTCGGAAAGTTGAACTATGAACTTTTATGCTTCTTTTTTCTCCTTTCTTTCCATCTCCTAATTACTTTACTCCCATCATCTATGTCGTCATCTCATTAACACATATCATTCTCATTTTCCCTATTTTTCCCTATTTGTTTCTGATGAGGGAATATCGCATACTCAGGGATATCCCAGAAACTGTTGTAAGATTTTGAATTTCTTCCCATAATAATATTGTATACACTTTGAGATGTTTGCCTTGCCTTAATGTTTGCTGTCCTGTTGAACAATTATAGATCTGCTGCATCGGAAATCTGCAATGGCTCCATAACTACCATTTCGGCTATTACCTTGGAGCGCTAGTAATCCGTTACAACACTTACCTAGATTACCTAATCGATTAGATCGCCAGTGAAATAAACGCCCATACTTTGTATATACACACGCACATATATATACACACACAGACATATTTTGCTTATGGAACCATTTCGATTCCCATTTCACTCCACTGGAATCACAAATGCTTAAATGAAAACGTGTATAAATGTATATATATATATATAGGGGCTGTTGACACAATCGTTTCATTCACAAATTTGAATTCGGTGATACTAGTTGCGGATTCTAGCTCGCTCTGATACTGAGTTGAGTTGGTGCCTCCTAGTATCTCAAAATTCAATATATAATCATTTATGATTATAGTATTCTACGCTGAAGAGAAAAGAAGTTTCGGTAAGATAGAATTATTTAATATTTAATATTTAATTCTTATGCTTTCCTAAAAACTTGATTTCGAAACGTACGTCCGTAGATAACTTTAAAAATGTTTGATAGATTGCAGTTAATTCATTCTCTCTTACCTGTTTGTGTCAGCCTTCCAATTGCTGTTTTTACTGAGATCTCCCTTTTTAGTAGAAGAAATAGCTATAACCCTTTGACTGCTATTTCTAAATTCGGTATGTGGTAAGGCAATTCGTTGCTAAACCCTTATTGCTTAGTATTACTTAAATTTTCCTCGAATGAGGCTTTTACATGCCGAAGACTACTTGGTGTAATTGATAATTATTCCAAATTAATTAATTTCACCCTTCATTATTACGGATAACCATATTTTATCTCAGTAGATGACCACAGCATCTTGTTTTGGCTACACGCGGGTGGGAAGAGGCTGTTGACACAATCGTTTCATTCACAAATTTGAATTCGGTGATACTAGTTGCGGATTCTAGCTCGCTCTGATACTGAGTTGAGTTGGTGCCTCCTAGTATCTCAAAATTCAATATATAATCATTTATGATTATAGTATTCTACGCTGAAGAGAAAAGAAGTTTCGGTAAGATAGAATTATTAATATTTAATATTTAATTCTTATGCTTTCCTAAAAACTTGATTTCGAACGTACGTCCGTAGATAACTTTAAAAATGTTTGATAGATTGCAGTTAATTCATTCTCTCTTACCTGTTTGTGTCAGCCTTCCAATTGCTGTTTTTACTGAGATCTCCCTTTTTAGTAGAAGAAATAGCTATAACCCTTTGACTGCTATTTCTAAATTCGGTATGTGGTAAGGCAATTCGTTGCTAAACCCTTATTGCTTAGTATATATATATATATATATATATATATATATATGTGTGTGTGTGTGTATGTATATAGATATATAGATATATAGATATATACGATGTATATAAATATATATGCGTGTTTGTGTGTATTGTGTGTATGCGCGTGTGTGTGCATGTGTGGAGATATATATATGTATATGTATATATATATATATATATACATATATATATATATATATATATGCACGTAAATATCCTTGGCTTAATCACCAGTGGGATAAACAAAGCGAAACAAATGGATATCAATGAACATAGGAAAACAAAAAAAACAAAGGGAAGAAAAATGTCTTACTATTCGTGTCAACCTTCAATTCCAGGAACACCGAAATATTTGATCACATTCACCAAAACCTCACCATGTTATATGAAAATGAAAAATTGAGAAAAATCTTAGTGAGACAACAAATCATCAAAAGCAAAAGGCAGCCCAAAACACAAAAAATTCATCGTCACCGGAGCAAGCACGCACAAAGGAACCCCCAACCCAACCGGCACAAAATGCGGGAGAACAAACTGCGCAACTGCCTTTACCGAATTGAGGGAACGGAATGTAAACTTAAAGAGGGCCAAACCTTCAAAGTCTTGTGCAGTCTCACCTGCAACACGGAGAACCTGATCTACGTAATCGCATACAATGGATGCCAACATAATTCCATAGGTCAGACAGATGGATCGTTACAAAACAGAATGACGACACATCGCCAGCAGATCCGAGACAAAAGCACAAGGAAAATTCATTTAAGCAGCCACATTGCAACTTGTGCAGGAATGGTCTTACCTAATTTCGAAATATTTTCCCTCTGCAAGCGCTCAGATTCCTTCAGTCAACAACAAAGACTGACTAAAGAAAGACAATTTATCAATAAGTATATAATCACAATTTAATATAGACCCAATCACGACCAATATATAAGGATAGACACTTAAAAGCAATTTTAAACAATTTTATACATATTATCATTTTTTAAAACAATACTTCTCATCACCTCCTAAATCTTGTTTGAAATATATACATATATGACACACAGACACACACACAAACAAAAATACACTCACAAGTACACACACACAAACACATACACAATAAAGAAAACATGACACAAACACACACACATACACACAGCTGGTGACCACACACATACGCACGGGTGGATACACTGAAAAGAATACATCTAACCCAAAGAAAAATCCTAATTCTTTTTTTCAAGGAGAGAAATTTTTCACAGCATACACACCCATCGACTCACAGGCGGTCACTTTTCAAAACATATTGAAAGGACTTTCAACACAACACACACACACACACATAGGGGGTAATAAAACCCATTCAATACATGCTTTTTAGCCACTCCCTTGACAGGAACACACAAAGATTTCTTTCAGACAATAGACACCCCTTCTCCCCCCTCTCTCTCTCTAGCACATTGAACTCTACACCAAAATACATTTAAAGACTCCAACTAAAAATCTCCAGACATGCTGTTGACCATGACACAGAAGGGAAACTATTTTTACTTCAAATTTTTCAAATTTTCATAAAATTTTTCTAATACTTGATAAGAGGAAATACAGCGAAACCAGTATTAGGAATATTTTTATATTTAAATAATCTTTTATTAAATTCCTTCTGAAACTGAAATATCTTAGACTTAATTCTGTGCTATTTCCACCTCCATCTTATATATATATATATAATTTTATGTATATATTCTATATGTACATATGTATATGTATGTATATACATATCTCTCTCTCTATATATATGTGTATATTTTATATATACATGCATATATATACATATATATATGTGTGAATATTATATATATAATATTCATATATATATGCGCATATTTATATATATACACACACATATGCATACATACATGCAAACATACAAAAACAAAATGCAACTAAACGAGGGGAAATTTAAGCTGATGCAGTTTCGAAAAAAGACTATGCTAAAACAACCATACTCTCGACCAATCTTTGGTCGAAATATATCTTAGATTTGGCTTTTCTGTTTCTCCTAACATATTTAGGATAATGTCTTCCTTTAACGATAGAAAACTAAATCTTTACAAGAATTTAACCTCCTCTACTACCAATACTAACCCCAATTATTCAAATAGCTCTGTATATTTTACCAACGATTCCCATACTCACACAAACTCTACCTCTATCAATGCATATACACATAACAATAGTATGTCTAATATTAGTAACAATTGTAACTGTAGAAACCCTAACACCTGTGAGGTTAAAGGTAATTGTAAAATGAAAAATTATATAAAGCTACCATTACAACAGATCATATGTCTAGGTTTCATTATATAGGTCGCACGCACACCCCTTTTAAATTACAATTGAATGATCATAAATCGTCTTTTTGTCATCCCCGGAAAGAAAATTGTACTAGTTTGTCCAAAAAGGTATGGCAACTTAAAAGAGATAACAAATTTCTCAATTTCTTGGAATATTTTTTCTTTTGCCCCTTCTTAGAGGATTAGAAATAGACCTTATCTTTTATGCCTAGAAGAGGCTTATATAATTATGAAAATAAATGGTTCTTTCTTAAATTCGAAAGATGAAAGAGTTTTTCTTGTAAACATATATCTAAATTTCTTTTCATCAACATTAAATAGTTTTATTGATCACCTCATTATCATTATTTCTTATTATACTCATAGGTATATGTATTTGTATGTCTTCTCTGTGTGTGCATATATGTATGTGTACCTGTGTGGGTATGTTTATGTGTTTATGCACTTGTGTTCATTTATATATATATGTATGTATATATTTATATATATATATATATATGCATACACACGCACACATATACATAAACATACACATACATATATATATATATACACACACATATAGACGTAAACATAAAATACATTCAAGCGCAATCACAAATACATACATGTATACACATACATACAAACTACTTGAAAATACATACATACATACATACATATATACATATATATATATATATATATATATATATACATATATATATATATATATATATATATATATATATATATATATCTATATATATATATATATATATATATATATATATATATATATATATATATAATATATATACATATATATGCATATTTGTCTATATACAAATAATTTCTGTGACCTGCGACTGAACACACTTAATGAAAGGCTTAGAATCTTGCTTGATAAATTAGGTCTCAGTCTCCACACTCTTCATCGACTACGTTCGCATCTCATCAGTTGAGCGCTAAGGAACAGCCAACAATGCATTACTGAAACAATAATGAACTGCGGTTTTATTTGTCTGGCAATGTTCCTAGCTGTAGATCTTCTTTTGCATTAACACATTTCCAGTCTCGCAAGTATGACGATGAGCCTGTATCTTATCAGTTCAGCCAGTTCCCTTCTTTCCCCATTAGTCGCAGAAAGCTGGCAGACACTATCGTATATTTCACTACACTCACTGGACAAACTGCCGTCCTATACTGTTGCCAGAGCCAGTTTAATTTCGTTTTAGCTTGCACACAAACTAACATTGTTGTTTACGAAATGCATAACTGCTCAAATTTCTTCATTAGTGCTGTTGAAAAAATGTCCATGGCACTGTCTTGTAGGTTGGGTTCAAGGTGGAACGCACTGAAGTCTAGAATAACGCTGCCAAATGCGACAAATGCGAACATGTGCTCTGAAAACTGCATTCTCACTGAGACAGCTGTGTTACATGTCAGATAAAACCGTTACAAACATCAATATTATATTTTTGTATTTGGAAATGTTACACATACATGTAAACATGTGTATGTAAACATGCATATATACATATATATATACATATATATATATATAATATATATAATATATATATATATATATATATCTATATATATATATATATATATATATATATATATATATATATATATATATATTAGGCAAAAACCCACCTTTTATCAATTCAAAATGAACAATTAAATTACCCCATCTAGAAAATTACATATAATAGAAATATTAAAATTAAAATAACAATAAAATTTCAATGATTAAGTAAATTGCAAAAATAATAATAATAATAATAAACGTATATAATTTGTAGAATAACGACACGTGTTTCGTGGCTATATTTAAGAAATGATTATAGTAGTAGAGAAATCACTTCGATTAAAATTATTATTTTTTTGCAATTTACTTAATCATTGACATTTTATTGTTATTTTAATTTTAATATTTCTATTACATGTAATTTCCTAGGTGGTGTAATTTAAGTGTTCATTTTGAATTGATAAAAGGTGTTTTTTTTCTAATTTTGATATATATATATTATATTATATTATATTATATTATATTGTGTGAAATTTGATTTAGTATTTATAAATCGAACTTTTTTCCTTGTAAGTTTGGATTTATTCCCTCAAATAATAATGATAATAATAATAATCATAATAATAATAATAATGATAATAATAATAATCATAATAATAATAATAATGATAATAATAATAATAATAATAATAATAATAATAATAATAATAATAATAAATAATAATAATAATAATATTATTATTATTATTATTATTATATATATACACACATATATATACATACATGTATGCACACATGTTAAAATTATAAGCACACACGCACATGTAGCTACATACATACATACATATATATATACACACACATATAGACGTAAACATAAAATACATTCAAGCGCAATCACAAATACATACATGTATACACATACATACAAACTACTTGCAAATACATACATACATACATATATACATATATATATATATATATATATATTATATATATATATATATATATATATAATATATATATATATATAATATATATTATATATATATATATATATATATATATATATATATATAATATATATATATATATATGCATATTTGTCTATATACAAATAATTTCTGTGACCTGCGACTGAACACACTTAATGAAAGGCTTAGAATCTTTGCTTGATAAATTAGGTCTCAGTCTCCACACTCTTCATCGACTACGTTCGCATCTTATCAGTTGAGCGCTAAGGAACAGCCAACAATGCATTACTGAAACAATAATGAACTGCGGTTTTATTTGTCTGGCAATGTTCCTAGCTGTAGATCTTCCTTTGCATTAACACATTTCCAGTCTCGCAAGTATGACGATGAGCCTGTATCTTATCAGTTCAGCCAGTTGCCTTCTTTCCCCATTAGTCGCAGAAAGCTGGCAGACAGTATCGTATATTTCACTACACTCACTGGACAAACTGCCGTCCTATACTGTTGCCAGAGCCAGTTTAATTTCGTTTTAGCTTGCACACAAACTAACATTGTTGTTTACGAAATGCATAACTGCTCAAATTTCTTCATTAGTGCTCTTGAAAAAATGTCCATGGCACTGTCTTGTAGGTTGGGTTCAAGGTGGAACGCACTGAAGTCTAGAATAACGCTGCCAAATGCGACAAATGCGAACATGTACTCTGAAAACTGCATTCTCACTGAGACAGCTGTGTTACATGTCAGATAAAACCGTTACAAACATCAATATTATATTTTTGTATTTGGAAATGTTACACATACATGTAAACATGTGTATGTAAACATGCATATATACATACGTACATATATATATGAATATATATTAGACAAAAACCCACCTTTTATCAATTCAAAATGAACAATTAAATTACCCCATCTAGAAAATTACATATAATAGAAATATTAAAATTAAAATAACAATAAAATTTCAATGATTAAGTAAATTGCAAAAATAATAATAATAATAAACGTATATAATTTGTAGAATAACGACACGTGTTTCGTGGCTATATTTAAGAAATGATTATAGTAGTAGAGAAATCACTTCGATTAAAATTATTATTTTTTTGCAATTTACTTAATCATTGACATTTTATTGTTATTTTAATTTTAATATTTCTATTACATGTAATTCCTAGGTGGTGTAATTTAAGTGTTCATTTTGAATTGATAAAAGGTGTTTTTTTTCTAATTTTGATATATATATATATATATTATATTATATTATATTATATTGTGTGAAATTTGATTTAGTATTTATAAATCGAACTTTTTTCCTTGTAAGTTTGGATTTATTCCCTCAAATAATAATGATAATAATAATAATCATAATAATAATAATAATAATGATAATATAATAATAATATAATAATAATAATAATGATAATAATAATATAATAATAATAATAATAATAATAATGATAATAATAATAATAATAATAATTATTATTATTATTATTATTATATATATACACACATATATATACATACATGTATGCACACATGTTAAAATTATAAGCACACACGCACATGTAGCTACATACATACATACATATATATATACATATATATATATACATATATATATATATATATATATATATATATATATATATATATATAATATATATATATATATATCGGCACTGTGTGCAATGTATCTTTCAGGAATAAGGTACATGTACATATGTATGAATGCATAACATTATTTCACTTCATTATTTTAATTTGTTTACATATATTGCAGGCTATTTTTTTTAATATTTGGAAACGTATTTATATTTATTCCCCCTCTTTTGAAGTTTACCATGTCGCCTCATTTGCCATCGAAACAGGAAGCTATGAACCATAATGCCTGTCATCTTTTTCCCTTTTTAAGTTTCTAAAACATGAGTATTATTATTATTATACACGCGTATCTCTTTAATGTAGAAAGAATTTAGCTTTGTACTTTCTTTTTTTTTTTCGAACTCGAATAATTCAGTTTCAAACATCATAAATGTATCAGTAACTGTGTTCCAGTTGTTGTTATCAGAATTATCGTTTAATCTCTCTATATGTCATTCAACGTATCTGAAATTTTTAAAAAATGCCCGATAATAAAATTTGGTGAATATATTAAAGAATTATTATAATGTAAAAGGAAAGCAAATTTTATATATCCGACAACTATCGATATTTCACTGCATACGCGCATAAATTTTGTTTGGAAGCTTGTTGGGAATTCGTATAAATATTTACAAAGGATGACACGAAATGTGTCACATAATTTCGTTTACATTTCCGTCTGTTATCGTTTATTAATATTCTTGTTGATAGGAATTATGAGAAACGTTGCATAGTTTATCATTCAAAAAATCGTTTGATACGTTTTAAATAAAATAAGAATATAAAAGCCTTCAATATATTATGTAAGGTGTATTTTACATCATTTTGTAACGCATAAAACTCACTAGGCATCATGTAGAAGAGTGTCATGAAATGTTTTTAGTGTACGTCATCTTGGTGGAAAAACAATTCTCGTTAACTCTCCACGTCTTGCTTTTTGAAAAGTCACTTGTGAACACTTATACACAAATATGTCTTTTTAATAGGGAAATAAAAAAAAATTCTAATATAGGATCACAGATGGAATAGATGCCACAAGAAAGAAGATTAATGTTAACTGAATGGAGGCATCAGATTACTGAAATTATTTGTGGAACTTAATTATTATCCTAACAACAGGCATGCCCTTCTTACAATCTTTTACATATTAAAATAGTTGGTCCTCAGTGTTACATAAGGAATCAATTCATTTCGGTGTTACTTTCAATGTTTTGGATAAGCAATCTTTTGATTACAATTTGTTTAATAGCCGAAATTTCATGTGATGAATAAATTATTTCTGATTTCATCATATTGTTAACGCTCGTTAATGGCTTTATATCATCTATATAATAATTTGCTTGTCTGTTCGCCCGTTATAATTAAGTGGGTTTGCGAAGTGGAAGTGGAGTGATTGAGAGGTGGAGTAAAAGTGTGTGTGAGAGAGAAAAGTGTGAGTAGAGAAGAAAGAAGTAAGGAAGAAGTGGGAAAAAGATGGATAATATGGCCAAATGCGTCACATGGTTAGTTGAAGAGCGAGAGAAAAAATCGGTGAGAGAAAAGAGGGAGGGAAGAGTGTTAACGATGTGTTGTAGGGAGGAGAAAAAGGTGAAGCGGAAGAGATATGTTTAGGATGCAATATTTAGCAGAGAGTGACTTTGTGAGGTTAAAGAAAGTCAAATAGAGAGAGAGGTGCAAGGGAGGCACTTACATTAGGAGAGAGAGAGAGAGAGAGAGAGAGAGAGAGAGAGAGAGAGAGAGAGAGAGCGATAAAGCGTTTGTATTGTCAGAGTAGAGATGCATCGATAGCAAGAAAAAAACAAACAGCTGAACTGAACTGAATTGAAATAAGCTTTGTTACCGACAACTATAGTGAGAATGGTGGTGGTGATGATGGCAGTGTGTTGATAATGAAAAGTCTCATTTATTAAACTAAATCTGTATTATTTTTCTACCTGTTCTTTCACACTTTACGCTTTAGTTTGTTACAAGGAAATAGGAAGCGAAGTGATAGAAAGGAAGAGGGAATGTGAGAGTGAGTGAGAAAGCAGACAGCCGGCCGATGCATTATGCTGTCAATCATATGCCTAATAGAAGTGGAAGGTGAAAAGATAGAGAGAGATGTTGAAGGCATGAAGAGGGGAACTACATAGTTAAAAAGTTTGTTGAAGGCGTAGAGAGCAAGAAATATATTTTACAAAGGGAAATTTAAAAGTCATGTATGTTATTATGACTGGAAGTGAAATAGCTTAGCAAAACAAATAAAAATGCAAATCATCCTTTTTCCTTAATCTTTTTTCGTTCTGTGGAATTTTCACGGGTCCCACTATTTATCTTTTATCTGCTTCAGTCATTAAACTGCCTTCACGAATTTTTTCTCGAATGAATCTTCCCCAGTACTATTTTTTTCTTTAAGTCTGGTACTTTCACATCGCTTTAGTTCCCTGAAGTTAAAATAAAGTTGTTTTACTTTGTATGCAAACATAATTTTCAGACTACTTCTTAAATTCATATTCATACAATATGCTTGAATTATTACATACTAGCAGTATCGCCCGGCGTTGCTCGGGTTTGTAAGGGAAATAACTATATAAGCATTTTTAGAGAGTCATAGCCAAAATATATCAAAAATTGCATTAAAAATGGAAAAAAAAATGATGGTAATTTCTTTTTTTAATCGTTGACTCATCGTAGACATTTTTAGAGTTACTTCCCTTATATAATAGCGAAAAAATGCATTAAAATGGAAAAAAATGATGGTAATTTTTTTTTAAATCGTAGACTCATCGTAGACGCGCGCTAATACCCAGAAGGGCTCGATATGAATCACGACTATAAGATACCCGGTTTTGGTTAAACTGCACCGCAAAATGTGGGAGTAGTTAGGAATCTAAATCGTAGGAGACAGACACACAACCTTACTTTTATATATAAAGATGTACGAGCAGATAAAATCTTAATTCTATCAACTGCTAGATTGACTAATAATATATTCGCATACACCATGTATATATCTTTAAATATTTAGCATAAACTATTCATGGTTGGCACAAAGGAAGCAACTTCATTGATTAAGAATTTGTACATAAATTGCAAATAGGGTCAAACCATTATCTTACTCGAGAAATAATAACAACGTTCCAAGTTTCTTAGCGGTAATAACTGTCAGTCTCATCATAGAAATTTCATATCACCTAAGTTCGTGGTTGTTAATATATGTGTCGTTATTTTCGCTATAATGAGGCATTACTTAATTTTGTTGGAACACGAATAACAAGCGAATATAAATTTACGTAAATCTTTCAAAAACATTGTTTAGCCTTTGTGTCATAGTGGTTAAAATTAAAATTTGAAGCTTACTTCATTAAAATGCGTCATTTCGAAATTAAGATCGTAAATGTTCTCTTCGAATACAAGAAGAACAACCGCTGGATGAAGCGTCTGAAAAGGATTATCAGAGAGTTACAATAATATGTGTTCACATTCCTAATGTATTTTTCGATATTATTATTATTACTATTACTATAATTTTTTGTCATTATTATTATTATTATTATTATTATTATTATTATTATTATTATTATTTTTCAGGTCACTGCTTGAAATCGAACTCGGAATCTTGGGATTAGTAGTCAGCGCTCTTAACCACTACGCCCCATGCCTACGGGTTTATGGTATAATAATAATAACAATAATAATAATAATAATAATAATACTAATAATAATAATAATAATAATAATAATAATAATAATAATAATAATAATAATGATAATGATAATGATGATAAAAAATTATAGTAATAGTAATAATAATATCGAAAAATACATTAGGAATCTGAACCCAAGTTCGAAATTTCCACATGACACCTGATGAAGGCTGGAGGGTATATCAGCCGAAACGTTGTGTTAACAACAAATAAGATGAGGACAAATATCCGTCGAATGTAAATAATGTAAATAATGTAAATAATGAATATGAATCGTATTTGAATCAAATACACTGGCTTTTGCGCAACCATCATGTCGTGCAAGTTTAATGAAGTGAATATATAAAGTAAATGCTTTAATAGCGAACAATTAGACATAAACAAGCATTAACATGATGAACGATTTTCCAATAGAGCAACATACATCCATTCGAAATGTTTGTACCTCATCCAGCCTTATATGTATCAACTTACCAAGCACATAGTTCCGTGTTCAGTCCCACTGCGTGTCACCTTGGGCACATGTCTTCTACTATAGCCTCGGGCTGACCAACGCCTTGTGAGTGGATTTGATAGACGGAAACTGAAAGAAGCACGTCGTATATATGTATATATGTTTGTGTGTGTGTTTGTGTGTGTGTTTGTGTGTCTGTGTTTGTCCCCCCCCCCAACATCGCTTGTCAACTGATACTGGTGTGTTTACATCCCGGTAACTTAGCAGTTCGGCAAAAAGAGACCATTAGAATAAGTACTAGGCTTACAAATAATTAAGTCCTGGGGTCGATTTCCTCGACTAATGATTGTAACAAGTAAAAGTGTAAATTTGATACTTGCATTTAATTTATTTTTGAAAACCAGTGTTAAATACTGAGAATATATAAGGATAAATGAGAATAAATATACAAATTCAGCGAGTGAATATTTCATCCTGTCTTTTGTCTCAGTAAATGTCCTAGAATTCTGAGTGACTAGCTACGGTGGGCATTCTTCATACTTAATTTAATAAGATTTAAAAAAATTAACTTACATATATATATTAATGAATGTGCTTATATGTACGTGGGCAATTTTGGATATATGCATTTCCATTGAGAAAGTAATATATATGTTTCACATTAACATTTTACTTAACTTGTTTCACTCATTTGACTGCGGTCACGCTGGAGCACAACCTTTAGTCGAATAAATCGACCCCAGGACTTATTCTTTGTAAGCCTAGTACTTATTATATCGGTCTTTTTGCCGAACCGCTAAGTGACGGGGACGGAAACACACCAGCATCGGTTGTCAAGTGATGCTGGGGGGACAAACACAGATACAAACAACAAGCACATGCATATATATATATATATACATATATATATATATATTCATTTATTTATACGACGGGCTTCTTTCAGTTTCCGTCTACCAAATCCACTCACAAGGCTTTGGTCGGCCCGAGGCTATAGTAGAAGACACTTGCCCGCGGTGCCACGCAGTGGGACTGAACCCGGAAGCATGTGGTCGGGAAGCAGGCTTCTTACCACACAGCCACTCCTGCGCATGATCATATGGTCATACTGTATGGATTATTTTTTCCTTGCAGGGTAACATGTGTTTTTTTTTTCTTTTTATTAATCTTCATGACTTTAGTTACTCGTATTTGTAATGCCCTTCTTGGATAATTATCTTTATTTTCCCATTCAGCACTTACGTACTTCAAGCTCACGGAATTGGTAGAATCATTACAGTAGGGTACACAATACTTTCTTTTCTACTCCTTTACTATTTATTTATAGCCTTTCACTTCCTGATTTCAAATTTTACAAGGGCCTTTCATTATTCCAGATTGGTAACTGTATTAACTACTGGAATACATGGTGATATGTAATACCATTGTAGGGCAGCGAAATGGTAGAATCGTTAGCACGCCGGGTAAAATTGTAAGCGGCATTTCGTCCCATCTTACGGTCTGAGTTCAATACCGACAAGATCCACTTTGCTTATCGTCCTTTCGGGTTCGATAAATTAAGTACCAGTTGAGCACTGGGATAGATGTAATTGACTTTCCCCTCTTTCTCCCATAATCATTGGTTTTGTGACAAAATTTGAAACAGAGTTTTAATACCATTCTATGGCGGCAAATTGGCAAAATCTAAAATGTTTAGCAAAATGTTTAGCATCACTCCGTTTGTCTTTACCTACTTAGTTCAAATTCCGCCGAGGCTGAATTTACCTTTCAGTCTTTCTGGGTCGCTAAGATAAGCACCAGTCAAACACTGAGGTCAATTTAGTCGACATATCCCCTTCCCCCGAATTACTGTCCTTGTGCCAAAATTTGAAATCAATATTTAATATAATTTTCGTAAATATCTGATCTGATATCAAAGTTAGAATTCAGTTTTTGCTACAATTATTGTTTCTCCCTAAAATATTCCTATCTGAGAAATATATAATTATTCGCAGAATTCTTTCCATTTTGTAACAAATTAGATTTAAATTATGTTGCAATTTAAAATTTAAAGGATGTCGCTGAGTTCCTTTAGATATAATCGTTAATCATGCATTATTATATATATATATATGTATACTTGTCAATGATTTTGAGCACAAATACACGCATATATATATATATGTATGTAAGGTTGGGTGTATGCTTATGTAAAGTAGTGTGTAGATACTTATACTGCAGATATTTCAGTGCATCAAATTAGCAGCATCTTCCTCTTAAAATTGATTATCAACAAATATATATTTGTGTCTATTTACCTGAAACATTACTTCTTATCTTTATATAATTGCTGAGCTAACTACATTATTTAAATATTGCAGTCGATATGATTCTTTTTAAAAATTTTTGTTTAGCAAACCGCTCCAAGCAATTTTACGTTTATCTAATCTCTAATCTGGTTTCCTGTTTTTGTGAATAGAAGCTAAGTGCACTTTCCAGAAATAAATGTTCTCTTGGTTGCCTTCTTCCGTTTTCACATAATCAAATCGAAACCCTCATGGGTTGCAGACAGTAATTATTATCTTTCCCCATCCGCACTTTCTACATAATTTTTGGTTTGTTAATAAGAAATTTTATTTTTTGTTTTACACATGTTCTTTTCTCTTACGGTTTCTAGATTATCTTCCATTGGCCAAAATTAAGAACAGTTTGCACAAAATAACATTTTTCATGTGAGAAAATGTCAAATTTTCTTACTGGTTATTACGATGCTTAACTGCTGTTTATGTTGTGTCCCGATCTTTTGATTTGCGTTGCCTTTAGTTCATATGCTTAATATCTTGGCGTGACGTGACTTTTTAAAATATATTTTAGCCTTTAGCGAAGGAAATAATAACATCTATGCATAACATTGTATGAAAAAGGAAAACGTAATTACCATCAAATCGTTTATTTCATTCGGTTATAATTATAAAATACATTAAGTAATTCATTAGAAAATGTTCGTATTATGGTATTCGAAATTAACATAATATGAACACGAGAATGATGTGAAGTCAAATACGCCTACAATATACTACACATCGTAAAAAGAGACAAAATAAATAAACATTACATAGAAAGGTAAGTAGCATTCTTACCAACCACATAGTTCCGGGTTCAGTCCCACTGCGTGGCACCATGGGCAAGTGCCTTCTACTAAAGCCTCGGGCCGACCAAAGCTTTGTGAGTGGATTTGGTATAGGGAAACTGAAAGAAGCCCCTATATATATATGTGTGTGTGTGTGTGTGCGTGTGTGTGTGTATGTTTGTGTGTCAGTGCTTGTCCCTCCAATATCGCTTGACAACCGATGCTGGTGTGTTTACGTCCCCGTAATTTAGCGGTTCGACAAAAAGCGACCGATAGAATAAGTACTAGGCTTACAAAGAATAAGTCCTGGGGTCGATGTGCTCAACTAAAAAACGGCGGTGCTCCAGCATGGCTGCAGTCAAATGACTGAAACAAGTAAAAAAAAAAATTCAAATACTCACAGGCACTAGTATTAACAGTCTTCGATCAATAGGGATTGAAAACTGTACAGTGAAAATTAGCAGGATCAAAGATGTCAACCGTATGTCCTACGTTTATTCTACCCATATATATGCCATTATTATTACGTGTAAATTGAGCGTGGCATAAAGTTAGACATGTGTGAAACGGTAACAGTGTCCCTATTCATAGTTTAACAAACAAATATATAAACTGAGCTAGCATATTCCTTCAACCGACCCTCTTATACCCCGATACGGTCACTACTATGGGCCACCTACGAAATCAATTTCCCCCATGATGTATTTTCTATTGAGAACATCTCTGAAATTAAACGTGTTTCATTCTTATAGTTTCCTCTTGCTTATTAGTGAGAAGAAATTCGCTTCCGCGCTTTGTCGAAAGATTATCTCATACACATGCATACACACATAAACACACGCAAGTACACTCATACAAGTTATGTTACTGCAATACATATAGCAATTATGTTACTGCAATATATGTAGTTTCCCACTTCACTTGTATAATGTGATCTTTTACATAATTAGCCTTAGCTTTGATAGTTCCATCATCACAGTGGCAGTAAATATCACTGGCGTAACTTTTCAGTAATTGCAATTGAAATGTACCGAAACTTCATGGTTTCTGGTTTACATAGCAGATGAGAGGATTTCCATGTTTACCTGACCTTTTGTGTGAATTGTTTCTGTGTTGTATTTCGATTTTCGTAACAAGACTTCTAGTGCACACAGTACCCTATCATTATCACCCATATATAGATATTTTTCCCTCTCGCTTCCCACTTGTATTTTGTCTTTCCTAATTTTTTCCTTCCCTCTATATGTTTCTTTCTCTCACTGCTATGTAATATTTCACACTTGTTTTCAGTGCTACATGTTATTTCTTTTTCTTTATCGATCCTCTTTCTGTCCTTCTATCTAGCCTCACTCACCCACTTTCACATTCTTTCCCTTTCTCTCTTATACACTAGTGCAAGCCAATTCCAAAATTCATTCCTTGTTTCTATCCAAAACATCGCTGAAATTAGACGTTCTTTCATTCTTTTCTGTCATTCTTTTTCTTTTCATTCTTTCATCCGAACTATTATCCAATGACTGCTGCTCTTCCAATCTTTCTTTCAAGACCATTACACACACACACACACACACACACACACACACACACACTCACACATGTTGTCCTCCACATTCTTAATAGTTTTCTTTCTACGGCCATCGATTCATTGATATTCCTTATCATTAGAGCAACCAGAGTAGGAAGGCGTATCATGGAATTTTAAGGCACTGGATATCAAACGCGTTGAAACTGCACAGGATTTGCTCTCCATTAATGAAAAGATTTCAATGTCTATTTGTCCAATATATCACGTATATCCAGTCTAAAAGCTGGTGTCGTAAAGTTTACAACATTCAGACTTGCAGTAAAATTTATATTTCGCTTTGGTCGTATGTATTTTTTCCCGAATTTTATGGTGTGTTATTGATAAGGAAGGTTTTTGGTGCTGCAGTTTCTATAGTATATTTCTAGTAGTATATTTTATGGTCGAGAGTGGAGCATTTTGTATTACATATATACATATATATACATCTGTTCGACAGTTGTGTATTTGGTTCACAAAATAGATTCTTTCTTGTATTATGCTTATTTCTATCAGCTATACTCTCCGATATATTTATTGTAATTGTGCCTCTATTTGTTCAGCTTGATCCCTTATTATATTACAGTATCCTTTGTTAATTAATGCTTGTTTTATTTTATGTATTTCTTTTTCCAGTCAATTGTTTGTGGGCCTGGGTATACATGTTCTTTTGAGGAATGATTTTTACCATTGACATCTTTTAGTTGCGTGGACAGTCACTGTTTCTATGTAGTTATTTATACATGCATATGTTTGATCCTTTAGTGTTTAGCTGTTTTTGTTTTTGCTTTATTTTCGATGTTTTTGTTTATATCTATAAACGGGGTCTCATGTATATTAAATCTGATGTTGAATTTTAGTATATATCTAACATGTTTGGGTGTTAAGTTCGAGGATTATTTTTGTAAACACAGCAGCGAAAAATTCATGATGGGATGTTTCAGTATTAGCAAACAGTGTCATATGTAACGTATACACAAAACGTATCAACGTCAGCAAAATAATAAAAGATTTGAAAATAATTATTTGAATTTACAAGAATGAGAGTGTACTTAAAATGTCGGCTTCCTATTCTCGTAGATCTCCATTCAAACCAACTCAGCGGCACATCCACAAAATGTTTTCTACTCTACTACAGAGTTGTCCACTTACTTGCAGTAGGCGGGAACAGCGTAAGCATAAGTACACATACATTTTATGCATATATACAGACATGTTATATGTAGGCATGTTTATATGTGTAAATACTATATATGATTTATTAACTGATCTCATGCGAGAGCTTTCAAAAGCAGGTTTTTTCTAGATCTAGGCTTACCCAGCGTTTAAGCATATTCATAAAATGAATACTAAAATCTTGATGTGATAGAACAGGAGTCGGTGCTCCATCAAGATCCAGAAAATTAAAATTAGGAAAATATAAATAGAAGTACTTGATAGAGAAGAAATCAGTGAATGATTATGATACTTCTAATTTAAATTCTCACGAAACAGTGAAAAACAGAGAAGTAGTCACTATATATATACATATATATATATATATATATATATATATATATATATAATATATATATATATATATATATATATATATATATATAATATATATATATATATATATATATATATATATATATTATATATATATATATATGTATGTATTATTCAGAGAAATTACAAATGTCTCTTTTTTATGTTTTATTTATATTCTTTATAATATTAATGTAGAATATAGAATATATAGTATAAATAATATATATATAGTAAAATGAAAAGAAATATTGATTGTCTTATTGAATACATGAAATATTGAATATAAACTATTAAGGGACTTGTATACTTTCGTCCATTATAGTAGTCTTCAAGGTCCCAGGTCGTGACAGGAGTGTTTCAACTGTATATATATATATATATAATATATATATATATATATATATATATATATATATATATAATTACACATCAAAAGAGGGAAAAGATATCATCAGTGAAATAGTCTAGAATGACAGAATAAACAATCTGTCTCACTTTCAAAGCTGTCGTTTGATAGCGTTGATCGTAAACATATATTAGATAAAGTTTTTTGCAGGATTTAATGTTTGGCATCTTAAATTTTTGCTATTTGTGACGCACGATATCTATAGTCATTCTGACTGTAGTGTGAGATGATCCAACGACCAAGTAGCAACTCCATCGTTATCTTAGTAACGGATCAGATGAATCATTTACGCAACATCTATACGAAAATATAAGGGACTATAGAAAATTGCATTCAGTTCAAAAGCTGCACATGCAATAAAATGGTTTATTTAATAGAGGCTGGCATTTTACCAGCAAAATAATGATACAGTATATTCTACCTGATTAATCCGAACGCTTTTCCAAGAAAATGAAATTTAGAAGTAGTTATGAGTTGGCCTTTCTCCAGGTTTGAATCAAGAAAAAATATATGTACTAAATTCGGGAATTCGCAGCTGTTAAGAGCTAAATGCCTTTTAGAAACAATATTGCATAAAAAAATACGAGAATTTATATATAAGTAATTAATATATACAATTGAAGTAACTTTCCGATGCCCACAAGTAATTTTAAGTCGAGTAGACATAGTTGCTATCTTAGGACATACATTTGCGGCATCCTATCAGTCCATAGAATAATACCGATTGATAAACGCACAATACACACAAGATGCATCGATATTATACTGGGGGAAATCGATGAATTAAAGGGAGACTGGAAGAAGATACTGTACTAAAATTTAACATCAAGAATAATACAAATGAGTAACCATTTTTAGACATAAATATACAGATTGAAAATAAACCATTACGTCGGTTTACATCAAAGAATCAAGCCAATGCAGATATCCGTGTGGAGACAGTGAACACGCACATACAGTTATAGCATGTCTACGGTTAAAATCCTTAGAAGCATTTATATTCTCGTCCTCAGACAAGCCAGTAGAAAAAAAATCCAAAGTATAAAACACGTTAATTAACAGCGAATATCTCAATAGACCAGGCTATAGAAAAATACAGATACTAATACAAGAAATACACCAAATAAAATTAGGAATTAGGCAAATCATACATAAAGTTTGTTATGTGAATAAAATGCATGTAATCTATGGAACAGAGTAATGCGTAATCGAAAACCTTCTAAAGCGGAACACAAAACGTTTCACGCTTGACCAAGATCTGAATTTTAAAGTTACTTATCATGTAAAGCATGTGAACCCGAGAACAAATTATTAATGACCAATGTAGTCTATAAATTTGACTGCAAAACTAAAATTTGTAAACTTCCGAACACCAGTTGTTACACTGGAAACTCTGCTCTGACAAACTCTCTTTGGCTCCTATGAGGTTACAACATGGAGTAATTGCAAAACACAATAGCACACACCACAAAACAAAGTAAGATAGAAAGCTATAACAGAATAGTGCATAATGCGCAGAATTGTTCACAATTATAGAAGATTAACTATGGAAGTTAAACACGTATAGCAACACAAAACCAATATAAACGCACAAAGAACAGACATACCCATAATTAACACTTGCTGTTGGCATAAAAACTTAATGGTCAAATATTTGGCCACAACAAAACAAATTAACACGTCACTGCTGACGTAGGAGTTATTGGTTAATAAGCCTAAGGCGAAAACTTCGACATGAATAAACCCAGTAAATAAAGCAGACGCTAAGTCTACTTCAATTCTTGATAATTAAACTGACTGTGAAGGTCCATAAAAGGGGGAATATAGATTTAAGAATACAGCTGTAACAAATTACATGAGCCTCACTGATTACTAGATCGTACATAGTACAATCTATACAAGGACGGCTAGATGTACTTTTCGAGTCTGAATTTTTAAGGAACTTACTTGTAACCACATATTAAATGTTGCTTTACTCTCGCTTATTTCTTAATGATATTATCTGTTATAAAAGAATGATATGCTACAGATACATATACAATGGGATGCTGAAAAGTTCCTGGATTTGTGTAAAAGAAAATACTACAGAATGATCAGTTAATTATGATTTTACTCAACATATTCCCCTTCCAGATTTACTCACCATTGCAGCGGCCCTTCAGTTTTTCTAAGCCCTTTGAAAGAATTTGGAAGGCTGAGCCTCCAACCAGGCTTTTTACGATATTCTTAAATCCAGAAAATTCTCAGCACCGCCTCGGATTTCAAGTGAACTGGGAGTAAATGGTAAATTCATGCCCACTATGGGCTTGACTAATAAGGAGCTAAGCAGATGACAAACAATTCAAGAACATACGATATTAGGGCAGTAATAACCAATAGGGTAAAATGCGTGTATATACGAAACGAAGCAGCAAAGATAATGAAAATAAAGCATTAATGAAAGAATAGAGCCTATATCCTGGGATGTGCTATTTCTCAAAGGAAATAAGATAAATTAGAGAAGTAAAACTATCGATGTTAACGATATTGATCATCTGACCAAATCTAGTAATAAATATCTAATCAGTTAATTAAATATATTTTCAGTTATTTTAATATACCATTTTTTGAAATATTATTTTTAATTCAGCTTTTTATGTCATTATAATTTGATTAACCAGTTATGCTAATATAGCAGGCTACATTACCCTAAGCATCTACTTACTTGGCAAACCATCTTTTGAGGCTCTTCTTCTTTCCGTTTCATATCTTAGAAATACATAGTTGGTTATATAATCTTAATTCCATTAACAGTGTTATTTCCCGTTATATATATCCGCTAATTAATCTACATACATATTAATATATATGCATAAAAATAGTTTAATTGCGAAAAAGAAATAAAATACTAGAAGCAGTAAATTTAATTATCTGATAGAGATAAAGGGATTGACTCTGTGATGTAGGTGGTAATACAATCCTTGCAAGCCATAATTGTATAAATTTGTGTTCAGAAGTTCCATCTAAATTTATTTTAGTCACTTAATGCCTAAGCGAACACACACACACACACACACACACACACACACACACACACACACACACCACACACACACACACATACTCACACGCACATAGACACACACATATAGACCTTACTTCAAACAATTTCTTTCTCTCACCAATTTTTGGGGGAGGATATGCTATCCGAGCGAGCACCAGTTTTGCGGTATGAACGGTTGATTATTCTGGTTATCGTTCGAGTGCTTATGTACTAAATCTGTGCTTGATTAGTTTGACCATTCTCAGTACTTCCTATTTCGAAAATTCACTTGTCCCTATGGAGACTTCATTCTTTTCGATATAGGAGAAAAAAATTAAAAGTTTAAAGAAAATAGAGAATATATATAGATCGTCACTTTTTTATCATTGTGATGACATATTCATTTTTTTTTTGCCTACGTGTCGTTTCAGAAATTTGTTATTGTTCATACTTGCAATTTAAAAGTGCATCACGACGTGATAAATAAACAATGCCCTTTCCTGAGCATTTTTAACTGCTATTTTTCGTTCTTTTGTTTCTTTTTTTGTTTTTGTATTTTCGAATGGAAAATTATTCCAACTGAATGATAAAACCTTTTGCTATAAATTCAGCACGTTTAGAATATATGAAAAGATCGATGTAATTTATAATAGACATCTATATTTTAAACCAGAAGTATAGATTTCAAACTATCACATTGAACATTCTATCTCGGATTAGTGTGTTTGTTAACATATTAACTTGAACCATACATTTGAAAAAAAAAATTTAAGAACAAAAAAAATTAAACAGATTATATAATTAGTTTCTCAATGATATACTGTAATTTGACACGCATTTCAGAGACAATTAGTTGTTTAAAATGATCATCTGCTTTATTCATATGGACGAACATAAACGTATAAAAGGCGGCGAGCTGCACGCCGGGCGAGATGCTTAGCGGCATTTCGTCTGCCGCTACGTTCTGAGTTCAAATTACACTGTGGTCGATATAATCGACTGAATCCGTTAGTCTGTCCTTGTTTGTCCTCTCTGTGTTTAGTCCCTTGTGGGTAATAAAGAAATAGGTATTTCGTCTGCAGTTACGTTCTGAGTTCAAATTTCGCCGAGGTGGACTTTGCCTTTCATTCTTTCGTGGTCGATAAATAAAGTACCAGTTACGCACTTGGGTCGATGTAATCGACGTAATCCCTTTGTCTGTCCTTGTTTGTCTCCTCTATGTGGGTAATAGAGAAATATAACATAAACGTATAATTTTCATTTAAAAATGTTTTGCATCATTTAAGTAATCCACAGGTATATGCCATGTTTATATTCATGTATGCTGAAGAATTCAGTTAATTGCAAAACCATAGGCATATTTAATTTGTCTTGGAAATGTATTTATATATGAAAACAAAGTTTTACTATGTAATTCTTTCGCTGTGTAAAATATATTTTGAAAGCTAACGAACTCAAGAAAATGAACGTTCTTATTAGACTTCAAGAAATTTGCATGTTTTTTCATTTAATTCTTTATCATTCCGCCATACCCTACTATGGCGGCATTAACATTTTACATCATAGTATATTTTACTTACAATAAGTAATATATCTCGTTTTATAAGAAAATTTAAGCATTTGTGTGCCAAAGAATTCTGTTTACTAAAAACAAAAATGTAAGGATGAACATATAACAGAAAAAATACGCAACTAGCGCTTATTTGGTTTGTATTTTGTTTGGTTCCGTAATAATTTATCCATATGTTACTAATTTTATTTTACATAAATTAACGATTTGTTCGTGAGTTTAAAGTTGTATTTGCATGTAAGCCATATTCAAAAATAAACTACGCTTAAATATTTTCTTATATCTATGAAATATAATAACTATGAAATAACGAGAGTTCCTGTGTCGGTACACATATATTTTTTCGTAACGCATATAAACTGTTTTGGCAAATGTTGTTTTCTACATTAGATTGGAATAGAAATGTGAGCACATACATACATACATACATACATACATACATACATACATACATACATACTTATATATGTATATATACGCACATAAATGTGTGGGTGTTTGTATGTGGATGTATGAATGTAAACATTAACTGTATGGCTAACTACTGCGTCGTTAGAGCAAAATTACTTCGTGTGGAAGGTAATTAACAAGGGGCTCTAATGTGAAAAGCAACGCAATAATATTTGTGGTGTTATAGGAGTATTGTTAATACGATTAGATCCTGAAAAAGAAATCATATCAGAGTGAATATATATTGGATATTCCGACTTCGAACACATTGTTTTATCATCGCCCAATAAAGTGTATGGCCACCTGACACTGCTATCAGTAGAATTTGCGTAGTTGATTACGCTGGCTATTAAAAGGAAACGAATATTTAATAATTTCTTTAAAATATAGATAGTAATCTCTGAGAAATATAAATATTTCTGAAAAATACATAATATGTATAATAATTTCTGAAAAGTATATAATGGAATTTCTGAAAGATATATAAATATTTCTGCAGTTTTAAACCACTATACTTCAAGTGCAGTCTTTTATCTCATGTGCATCAGATTCGTCTGTTTTAACATTATTCTATCGGGAGTTTTATAGGCATACGGCTTGTTGAATCCAAATACATAATTTATATGGATGCAGTCATTTTTGTCGCAGTCACCGTTGTCATTTAATCCCATATGATCCCAAATCAAGCAAATGTAAATACGTGTGATCTGTGAATATTCGGTATCTTTGTATACCTGGGAATAAATTGTAGTACATGTTTAAGATTGTAAATTATGATTTCTTGGGGTACAGCTGTATGCCGATTGTGGCAGATGAATCACCATATTGTGGTTTTCCCCATTGTGTGAAATATATGGCGTTTGCGGTAAGACACAGAGACTTGACAATTTTACCATTATAGTGTTTGTATTTCTGTCATTTAATATCATGAACCTAAATGAAATATCACGAATGCACAACAGTTTTTCGAATTGCAGTGATAAACCTGTTGAATGTAATGTTGCAGTGAATTTTTGATTCGATGTATTGTGCATAAAATAGTGTTTTCTTCTGAAGCCATCATAATAGATGATACATATGTCAGTATATTTCTTTTTCAGGACTCAGTGCTTCTCTTATTATACTTCAGAATTATCCCCACTGGCTCTTAGTCTCTTTGCAGTAATATTTCACAGGAATTTTATTTAACATTAATCGTATTTATTATGTATTGTGTTGTCCTGAAAGTTCTTACCAATTTATAGTAGCTTAATTTTTGATTTATTTTAGAACATGGTTGAGTCCATAAAATAGGATTTGACTACACCTCAATTTAGAGCACAGTTTAGGCTATCTTTTCGTGGAAGAAGGTTTACGTTCCTATAACCTGTATTAATTCTGTAACCCTTTAAAATGGAAGATAAGAAAGTTCATTTTTGGCACTTGATGCTATAGTAACGAGACAAAAATTACTGCAGCTCGGCTGGGAAGTGTTACTCCACCTTCCATATTCACCAGTTATTGATTGCTCCTTCAGCTTTCCACTTATTCAGGTCTCTGCAGAATAGTCTTAATGGTAAAAACTTCAATTCCGTGGATGACGTAAAAAGATACCTTGATGAATTCTTTGCCATGAAACCACCTCAGTTCTGGGAAGATGGTATTTCCAAGTTATAGGAAAGATTTAGACGCATTGTGCAACAAAACGGTTCATATTTGGTTGATTAAAAATGTAATGGCAAGTATTTATTGGCGTTTTTCTCTCCTTTAAAAATCGGCACGAACTTTCCGAACAACCCAATATTTCCTCTTATCGAACAATCTATGCTATTTGTGATACTTCGGATAATAAATGTCAAGTACTAGTAGTCACTATTTAATTTGCAGTATTTGTTAGTCTCCGATAGAAATACTTCGATTTCCTTTTAAAAATGAGTGCGAGTAAGTAGAATGGATGTGCTCTTCTCAATTTGGCAATTCGCTTCATTTTACTTGCATGCAGGATAGGGTACTGTTTTTCCGTTTTGTTTTCATAACAGCAACCATCAAGTTAATTCAGCATGGGGATAAGTAACATGAATGACAAGAAATTACGAGGGCTTTCACGAAAATGTATTGAGCAAGCTACGCTTTCATAAATGTCCATTCAGTAATACACAGGCATATGCCTTGAATGTTTATGATTGTACTGCGTGTACGAAGCTTTTGCACAGCTCTATCGATCATACTAAATATACATTTGGATTAAATCAGCTTGTTGTCCATTCCGACAACTAATATTTGAATTACATTCGTGATATTCTGTTTGCAATTCCCAAAATGGAATTAATCTTTTGGAAGGCTTATATACATTGTTGTTGCCATTGGTTTTGATATTCTTTACAGAAATCTCGCCATAAGTTCATTCGGCTTCTCTCGAAATACTCTGATGTCGAAGTAGAAAGCGAAAAAGATCTTTCGTGCAACACCCTAATTTAGTACTAGTTGACTATCAACGTAAGTAGTGTTTATAATGCGTTGACATGTTAATATAATCCGTAAAAAAGGAGGAAAAGAACGAAACATCGGATAATGTGATCCTGGTCGCAGTGCACATAAAAAAAAAATACAAAATGAATACAGACGATACGTTAGATCATAGCTATATCTGAAACGGGATAACTAGTGAGAAATAAGCACGAAATCTTCGAAATACGGTGAGAAAATTCATATAAACTGGATGTTGTCAAATGTACCCTACGTCATTCATTTGTATTAATATATAACGACCTGACCATCAATCAGCATACAGTTAGAACTAAGACTTAAACCTATTTGTATGTGTGTGTATGTATGTATGTAAGTATTTATTTAAATTACAGCACTTCAACCATGAAGCTTCAACCAGGAAGTTCAGTATTAGTTCCATAGCGTTTTCATTGATAAACGTGTTCATAACTTCTACATACATATATTCATGTACACAGCAATACGCACACATACAAATATACATACAATACATACATACGAGACAGATGAGTGACAACCTGGCCACTGGTGGTGGTGTAACACACTATACCAATCATATCTGTCGGGCATGTGGAAGAGAGTGTAATTCGGTAGGAGGACTTAAACGACATGCAAAGGTACATGAAGCCCAGTTACAACTACAGCCGGCTATTACCAGTAAAGGCTTTGGTTGCCAATTTTGTACAAGACATTGCAGATCTTTAGCTGGGCTAAAAAGTCACATTCGATCACCGCACCAGTAACAGTTAAGCTTCGTGCAATAGCCATACTCGATAACGAGGGGGCAGCCATAATGTATGTATGTATGTATGTATGTATGTATGTATGTATGTATGTATGTATGTATGTATGTATGTATGCATGTATGTCTGTATGTATGCATTCATGCATGCATGTATGTATTGTATGTATATTTGCATGTGTGCGTATTGCTGTGTACATCAATATATGTATGTAGAAGTTATGAACACGTTTATCAATGAAAACGCTATGGAACTAATACTGAACTTCCTGGTTGAAGCTTTGTGGTTGAAGTGCTGTAATCTAAATAAACTATCTAATTCACAAGAGTGATGTTGACGGAATCGGGAGATGCTTAACTTTTACTATTTTCATTAGTTGTTTTTGTAAGCCATTTAAGAAACACACAAAAGCCGTTCGATTCACTTCAACATTTAAGTTTAATTTGTCAAAATATTTTCGTCGCTTTAAGACCGCGACCTGCATCAGATGCAGCACGGATTTTTGTCAGTGAACAGGTTGCGGTCTTAAAGCGACGAAAATATTTTGACAAATTAAACTTAAATGCCTTACAAACACCTTCCACGCTGCAATTGTTTTCGCTTCAGCACACGATCTCAGATCAAATCACTTGCTATGCAAGTACATCTCCGTAAATCTTAATTGTTTTCTCATGCTGAAATCACCAGCTGACGTAATTCAAAATAGTTCAGACAAAATATATAATTTAAAGCTCACTCCAAAATATCTTTATATAGGAAATGAAACATTATATAAATATCACATAGAAGTAGATAATTAAAAGAAAATATATAGTCCCTTCGAGAATGAGTTTCGGGTCATAATTCTTATTCAGGGGTACGTTATCTTTTGTGATCTATCCTGCATCCACTGCTAAAAGTGATGCGTTTTGTGTATGTGATAATATCTGTGGAAAATATAAAACATAAATTGGAAAGTGCCATGTTCATATATATATATATATATATATATATATATATATATTTCAATAGCATTCCCTGAAAATAGGAATTAGTAACAAAAAATATCATCTCCAACACTCGAACGCGATCACAAACACTATTAGAACTAAAGTAAAACTAACAAAAGACGTACTCTCTTACTCTTTACTCTTTTACTTGTTTTAGTCATTTGACTGCAGCCATGCTGAAGCACCGCCTTTAGTCGAGCAAATCGACGCCGGGACTTATTCTTTGTAAGCCTAGAACTTATTCTATCGGTCTCTTTTGGCGAACCGCTAATTGACGAGGACGTAAACACACCAGCATCGGTTGTCAAGCAATGCTAGGGGGACAAACACAGACACACAAACATATAAACACACATACATATATATACATATATACGACAGGCTTCTTTCAATTTCTGTCTACCAAATCCACTCACAATGCATTGGTCGGCCCGAGGCTATAGCAGAAGACACTCGCCCAAGATGCCACGCAGTGGGACTGAACCCGGAACCATGTGGTTGGTAAGCAAGCTACTTACCACACAGCCACTCCTGCGCCTATACACTCGATTATAACAACAAACAGGATTATAGAAATTTCTAAAGACAAGAACAATATCAGAACATGAAAAAGAATAACACAAACAAAATGAGCATGTAACAATTTATTATCATTTTTATATCGCCATCTTCTCTGTTTGCTGAAGTTGGCATCAGTTCAAATGTTGGTTAATTGCTGGTAATTTCCGAATTAGTGGACTCTGTAATATTGCCAATAATAATACAGTAACCCAGAGTAACAGGAAATTAAAATATTATCCGGAAATATGGCGAGTTTCGTTCATAGTAATTTTTTAAAATCTATTTCTTTTATCGTCAGCTGAATGGGTGGTGGAAATGTTTTCTATACCTAGCGCTGTATATAACAGAATAAAGGTTTCAGAAATACCAACGAGGTATCTAAAATAGCTGGATATTTTCGTAACCATACGCAGTACTAATCTAATTAACTTTTTTTAAAGTATTTGTCCATGTAATTACACATACATTTAATTGTATAATTATTTTGGTACCAGTTCCACTTTATTTGAATGCTGCGATGCATGAAGATAACCCTCTGTAATATGGTTATATATTTCCGAGTAAGTTGGTGCTGAAATAAAAAGCATTAAGTATCTTATGCACCTCGGCATTTTGCTGATCAGAAATATCTGTTGAATAATCAGGTGTCCTAACCTATATGTGTAGATTAAAGAAAGGCCTCGAGAATCATTTCAATTATGGAAACAAAGTAATCTAATGATAAATGTATAAATATACTAACTATCATTAGAACTGCTTCAAATATATTCGAAAACAACTAGAGACTTTTGGCAAGGATTTAGAATTTACAAGCTCTAAACTACGAGATAATCATGTATAATGTATTGTCTGTACGAACATTGTTTGTTCCATCTCGAGCCATACCTGGCTCATTAGGGCCACTTTCCCAGTTTCATTGGCGTATAGGTTCCCCATCTGGACGGGACGCCGATCCGTCACAGGTGAGCTGCAAGATGCAGAGGGAAAGAGTGAGAGAAAATTGTGGCGAAAGAGTCAGCAAAAGTTCGCTAATACCTTCTGCCGGAGCCAAGTGGAGCTTAGGTTTTTCGCTCATAAACACAGACGCCTCACCTAGGCTGAGATTCGAACCCGCGATCCCTCAATCGCGATTTCGCCGCTCCAGCCATTAGGCCATGTGTTTCCATCAGTACGAACATATATACTTCCAAAATCATTTAAAAGCAATGATTTAAATCAAGTAGACATATGTTTTGTTTTTTTTGTTGCTTAAATGAGACGTTACACAGCTAAACATGACTATAGTAATCATAGTTACAGCAAAACTAGCGCTGGGTGGTATTATAACCAGTCGAAGCCATTCAGCAGTGATATTCACATAACAAATATGTCGTTTAAGTGGCCTGTAATCATTATTTAGTAGGATTAATGAATAAAAATAATATCTTTACAGCTACATAACATCACGTAATATAATATTATTAATGAAGTATATTAGAAAATATGAATACTCGTTTATATGCACTGTCATGATGTTACAATATAAGAAAAATAATTGAAATAAAGTAAAATAACAAGATGAAAAATTGGAAAAAGAAAAGAAGTTTAAGGAGCGTATCAAGAAAAAAGAAAAAATGGCTGGGAAAGAGCGGTTGTGATTTAAGTGAACGACAAAATCTCATGTGTCGGAACAAGTGATATGAGCATAACTCATTAAAGGTATTAAAGAAAAATAAAATAAAAGGTCGGCGTAAATACGAGATATTTTGCGAAGTGGGCGGCAATGTGTACACTGAACTCTGCTAATTAACTTCGTTTCTGCATCAATTATTTGCTTTATTTCTCAAATTACCCAACCAGAAATGCGTTTGGAAATCAGGAATTCTTGCTTGCAAATGAAAAAGAAAAACAAAAATTAATTTTGTAGAGAATAAATCCTAAGAAATATCTAACATGAACCGTATGAAATGGCTTATGCAATGACTCAAATTGTATTTATGTATCTCGGTGGCAATGGATCAATGTGAAAGAAAACATATTAATACAGAGCGAATAATACAATGATAAGTAATTTGGTGTTTTAAATTCAACGTAGATAAACCATTTTAATACCAAGAGCTAGATGCTGTTATGCCAGGGAACAGTCATCTTAAGAAACGCCTGTTGCCTTAATGCAAACTGACCGTATACTTGAAGCAAGAAAATAGCATAATAGAGTGAAAAATATCACGCTATATTAGAGATTCTGTTATGAGAGAGAATATTAAGAAAGCTGGATAAATGAAAGTACTCTAGAATCAAAGAACTACGACAAAACGATCATCGACAAATACCAAAGAACCCGTCGTTATGAGAAGCAATGGCATTTTTTTACTAAACAAAACAGGCTTGACAAGGAATCAAAATGGTTTTATGAACTAGCTAGAAGCGAAAAGAGAAATCAATATGATTCCAGCAAACAAGACAAGTAGAAAAATCCGGTGAAGTGTGACGGGCGAGAATGTTCAAAAACAATAACGGATGCACAGGAACATTCCTTGGAAGCAATAACAATATAAAATGTTATTTAAACACTACAGAAAATAAACAACTGAAATGCATCAGTAAATAATAAAGTTCCACTCTTGATTGAAATAGTAAACCAACACATTTTAAGTGCAGAGAAAAGTATTTAGGAATTTATTAAAAGAGCGGTGAATATATCTAAAGGGGGAATTCCAATACTGAATGTTTCAGCATAAGTGTATTCTGATTAAACCCAAGGACGAAACTGGTAACAAATCCTTAATGTTATGTAAACCTAACCTGCTTTCCAATAGTAAGTAGAAACTTAATGCAGTAATTCTACAGCAAATAAGCAGAGCACAACAACTTCCAGGAGAAGAAAAGAAATGTTAAACGTCCATTATTGATCAACAATATCATAAGAGTATTATGTATATGAAGAAAGAAGGGTCTGAGCATAGGATGCTTTTAACAATGTTCTCAGCTCATGTATTACAGAAGCGTTGGCCATAAGGAAAATATCACCAATAGAAATATATACATAAAAAATAGCATGAATAAATGACAAATAATTCTCTAGATACAAACAGGGAATTATAAAAACACATTCCACCTTCGTTAGAAGAGATTGCATATCACTATTTGCTTTTCTTCTTGTTTTTAACATCTTCAAATAACACTAGAAATAATAGAGATACAAATGACAAGGGAGGACACGGTAGCATATTACGTATATAGCTGAGATCAACCTCCATATGATGAACAACTAGAAAGGCCGTCACAAACTGTATACAGATTCACTAGAGGATTTCATAGAAACATTTGCGTAAGTGGTATTAAAGAGAAAATAAAATAACAATAATAAACAATTTAATACCGAGTAAGATAGAGAAACGTAAGCAAAGGATTATATGGGGAAGACTTCAGATATTTGGAAAGTATGTAGATTGCAATGCATACAAGAGAAAGGTTATAGAAGGAAAATAATAGATGCATTACATTAGCACTTGAAACACACCAAAATGACAAACTAAATGTACTGTGCATTAATATTTCAGCTGTTCCTTATAAGTTATATCTATATTATCTTCAAAAGAAGGCAAAGTGTATATAGAGAAGAAAATGTAATAGAGAAAATGTAGAGAAGAAAATGTAATAGAGAAAATGTAGAGAAGAAAATGTAATATACTACCTTTATAAATTATTTGTTTAAATATCTATTAATTATTTTTAGAAAAGAGCCTGATGCAGAAAACACAAAGTCTGTATTTTTAAAGGATACAAGGGAACATAAAATTATGATAAGATGTCTAGTTTAGCACTCGAAAAATAGTTATAACATAGAAATGGCAGAAGTGTAATATGAATATCATATTAGAAATGCATATCAAAAAGATGGTTTCTAACTTCAAAAAACCAACTTACATAACAGAGACTTTGGTTTTACACATATAATTGCAATCAAGATAATGAAGAACAGAGGCGGTTGAAAATAATCTAGTTAACTCCTAAACGGCATATAGAAAAAAAATGCTGATATGGTGAGAGGATAATTCTTCACGTGGTAGCTTTTTCCTGCAAACACTGTGTCATGTGCCTACGCGATATAACTGAACGCAAGTGAATAAAGATAAAAGCTACCATATGCGAAGAAGTACAAAGATCAAACCTGAGTTTGAATGATTTCTGAATGCAGACAAAAACTTAACACTGGAAGCTTCCCCAAATTATTTAATGTGACATAATACGTTCTAAGCCGGAAAGTGCTGGCACAAGGCCAGCAATTTTGATAGAAAATGCTTAATCGATTCTACTAATTTACTGGTACTTATTTTATAGATCCGATGGAATATAAAGTAAAGCTGACATTGCCTAAATTTGAACTTAGAAAGTGAAGCCTGAAGAAATACTGCTAGGCTTTTTGGCCGGTGTGCTAACGATTCTACCAGCTCGCCGACTGAATAAATGTAACATAATAGGAAATAAAATTACACAGTGTGGGGATATTACAAAACATCAATCACATTCTTTCTGGCTTCCGACTATTTGCAATACAAATACATATACAGACATGACAAAGATGGCACTTTCATACAGTGGAAATTAATGCAGTGTAATAAAACGTTTAAGGAGAACTGGTAGTGTAAACCTTCAGCATTAAAAAAAAGTGTTTTGATAGAATAAAAAATCACATTATAGCATGACATTCGATAGGAAGAAGACGAGGACTTTAGAAAATAGACTCTTACTCCTTTACTCTTTTACTTGTTTCAGTCATTTGACTGCGGCCATGCTGGAGCACCGCCAGTGGTCGAGCAAATCGACTCCAGGACTTATTGTTTGTAAGCCTAGTACTTATTATATCGGTCTCTAAACACACCAGCATCGGTTGTCAAGCGATGTTGGGGAGCCAAACACAGACACACAAACATAAACACGAACACACAGACACACACACACACACACACACACACACACACATAAACATATATATATATATATATATATATATATATATAATAAATATTAGGGAATAAATCCAAATTTACAGGGAAAAAATCAGATTTAGGATTAAATCCAATTTTATAGTAAAATATATATAATATTAATTAGAGACAAAACCACTATTTTGTAAAACAAACATTTTGTTTTGCAAAATATTGGTTTTGTCTCTAATTAATATTATATATATATATATTATATATATATATATATGACGGGCATCTTTCAGTTTTCGCCTACCAAATCCATTCACAGGACTTTGGCTGGTCTGAGGCTATAGTAGAAGACACTTGCCCAAGGTGCCACGCAGTGGGACTGAACCAACTGTGGTTGGTAAGCAAGCTACTTACCACACAGCCACTCACTCCTACGCCTTTATTTTTCAAATACTCCATAAAAAACCTATTTATATACCAATTGACACATCAGTTCTAGCGGCCTGCAAAGTATCTCTGAAGAAAAATATAAATAGTTGCAATAATAAGAGTTGAAAAGGGCGATAGACAAAATGTGATTATTTAAAACAGAAACAAATTCTACAGTAATAACAAACATAGGCGCAGGAGTGGCTGTGTGGTAAGTAGCTTGCTAACCAACCACATGGTTCCGGGTTCAGTCTCACTGCGTGGCATCTTGAGCAAGTGTCTTCTGCTATAGCCTCGGGCCGACCAATGCCTTGTGAGTGGATTTGGTAGACGGAAACTGAAAGAAGCCTGTCGTATACATGTATATATATATAAGTGTGTGTGTATATGTTTGTGTGTCTGTGGTTGTCCCCCTAGCATTGCTTGACAACCGATGCTGGTGTGTTTACGTCCCTGTCACCTAGCGGTTCGGCAAAAAGAGACCGATAGAATAAGTACTGTGCTTACAAAGAATAAGTCCCGGCGTCGATTTGCTCGACTAAAGGCGGTGCTCCAGCATGTCCGCAGTCAAATGACTGAAACAAGTAAAAGAGTAAAGAGTAAAGAGTATGGGAAAGCTTTAAACGGAACAGAACAGCTTGCTCGTGAAATTAACGTGCAAATGGCTGAGCATTCCACAGACACGTGTACCCTTAACGTAGTTCTCGGGGATAATCAGCGTGACACAGAGAGTGACAAGGCTGACCCTTTGAAATACAAGTACAACTCATTTTTGCCAGCTGAGTGGACTGGAGAAACGTGAAATAAAGTGTCTTGCTCAAGGACACAACGCGTCGCCGGGAATCGAACTCACAACCTTACGATCATGAGCCGAATGCCCTAACCACTAAGCCACGCGCCCTCAGGGAAAGCTTTAAACACATATATACGCATAAACAAGACCAAGATATAGAGAATGACATCACTGTGCGTTACGTACCTTATTCTTACAATACACAGTTAAGCATGGACCAAACGCAAAATACTGTCTACCCAAGGAAGACAGAATTCTGCTCTCCTCTCTCATGCGTTAATATGGATTAATAAACGAAATACCGCAGTAAGAACATAATGATAATGATTTATTCATAAATTACATAATTGGTGTACGTAAAGCTATAAAAACAACATTAAATGAATTATTAAATATAGCAGAATCAACGCATGCCTGGTTTCTGCTAGAGAAATTATATTAATTATGCAAAATATAATTATAATAACAGGAATGACTAAAGACTGATAAGTTAATGTCAATAATATATATATGCCCCCAATGTCTAGGTTATTGAACAGGTAGCTCTTCATATGCATTATAACAATGCGTGATATTTTGCTGTTTATAACTCCCAAGACTCGGTAGTTTCACCTATTTCTTTACTATCCAAAAGGGGCTAAACACAGAGAGGACAGACAAAGGGATTAAGCCGATTACATCGACCCCAGTGCGTAACTCGTACTTAATTTATCGACCCCGAAAGGATGAAAGGCAAAGTCGACCTTGGCGGAATTTGAACTCAGAACGTAGCGGCAGACGAAATACCTATTTCTTTATTACCCACAAGGGGCTAAACACAGAGGGGACAAACAAGGACAGACATAGGTATTAAGTCCATTACATCGACCCCAGTGCGTAACTGGTACTTAATTTATCGACCCCGAAAGGATGAAAGGCAAAGTCGACCTTGGCGGAATTTGAACTCAGAACGTAGCGGCAGACGAAATCCGTTAAGCATTTCGCCCGACGCGCTAACGTTTCTGCCAGCTCGTCGGTAATTTCACCTTTGATCAGAAGTATTCTCGTAGGGTGACCCTGTCGTTTATATAGATGCTGTCGGCTACATTATTTTGTGTGTCGTTCTAATCTGCCTTTTAATTTGGTAAGGTGTAGATCGAGTAATTTAGTAGATACTTTTAGCAGGTCAAGCGTCTGTGTTGATAGTCTTACGTTGGATAGCCACAGTCATAAAGTATTAGCTCCTGGTATGTAGTTACATAATTTCATGAGGAACATCGACGGGTTCATCCATATCGACCTGTCAATCGGAAAAGATTTGCAAAACATATGGATGACACCTCCAATTAGCAAAAACAAAAGTTAAAATAAATCATAAATACATAGGCGCAGGAGTGCCTGTGTGGTAAGTAGCTTGGATTACGAACCACATGGTTCTGGGTTCAGTCCCACTGCATGGCATCTTGGGCAAGTGTCTTCTGCTATAGCCCCGGGCCGACCAATGCCTTGTGAGTGGATTTGGTAGACGGAAACTGAAAGTAGTCTGTCGTATATATGTATATATATATATGTGTGTATGCGTTTGTGTGTCTGTGTTTGTCCTCCTAGCATTGCTTGACAACCGATGCTGGTGTGTTTACGTCCCCGTCACTTAGCGGTTCGGCAAAAGAGACCGATAAAGTACTGGGCTTACAAAGTCCCGGGGTCGATTTGCTCAACTAAAGGCGGTGCTCCAGCATGGCCGCAGTCAAATGACTGAAACAAGTAAAGGAGTAAAAGAGTATTTACTATGAAGTTTACTCGGAGTAAAGAAATCTTTCGTCCCATTATCACCGTTTCAAATTTGACTGAAATAACCTTGTAGTGATTATGACAAAGTGAAACCCTACAAACTATTCGTCTTTTTTTTGCAATACCTTGGTGCAGAGAATACCATCCTGTTTTCGTTTGCCAAATAAAGACGAATTAGCTTTCCTTGAAATTTTCATCATCTAACGACCGATTCCTTCAGCATATTTTATCTAAGAGTTCGTGAAAACCTAGTAAATGCAGGGTGAATGCTTTGACTTTTGTGGAAATCAACTACATATATTAATCTGCTGTTATTTGTGTTGGTATGAATTATTTAACATAGCCGCAAACTTGTTCTAACAATACTGATAATTTTGAAAACCAGTGTGTAACTAGTACTTATTTAATCGATCCTGAACGATGAATAGCTTATATTTTGTTACATTACAATAAAAAAGAAAACAATTTGTTGCGTATCTCAGCGCACTATACTGTTCTATATTTAAGAGATGAGGAATTATGTACATTATTTAGATTACTTACATTCGACGGATATTTGTCCTCATCTTGTTTGTTGTTAACACGTTTCGGCTGATATACCCTCCGGCCTTCTTCAATTGTCTTGGGGAAAGTTCGAAACTGGGTTCTCATTCCTAAGGTATTTTTCGATGTTATTATTATTATTATTATTATTATTATTATTATTATTATTATTATTATTATTGTTCGGGTCACTGCTTGGAATCGAACTCGGAATCTTGGGGTTAGTAGCCCGCACTCTTAATCACTACGCCATATGCCCACGGGCATATGGCATGGTGGTTAGGAATGAGAACCCAGGTTCGAAATTTCCCCCAAGACACCTGAAGAAGTCTGGAGGGGATATCAGCCGCAACGTTGTGTTAACAACAAACAAGATGAGGACAAATATCCGTCGAATGTAAATAATGTAAATAATCAGCACACTACGTTTAATTCCTGCCCAGATCAACTTCGCCATTCCTCTCTTTGGGGCCGTAAAATAAACACCAGTTGAGAATGGTAGGTCGCTGGAATATTATTGCGTCGCATGGGATGCCTTTCTGTGTTGGTTCTGCATTCTGATGCCATATCGTTGATAACACTACTGCCAAGAACTATCGACCGCTGCTTTTAAGTCAGACAATATATCGTGGAAATCGGACGCATAAAATTATATTACCAACTATTCTTCAATAAACAAAAAAGAATCTAGTCAGGCGCAGGAGTGGCTGTGTGGTAAGTAGCTTGCTAACGAACAACATGGTTTCGGGTTCAGTCCCACTGCGTGCCAACTTGGGCAAGTGCCTTCTGCTATAGCCTCGGGCCGACCAATGCCTTGTGAGTGGATTTGGTAGACGGAAACTGAAAGAAGCCTGTCGTATATATGTATATATATATATTATATATATATATATATATATATATATATATATGTATGTGTGTATATGTTTATGTGTCTGTGCTTGTCCCTCTAGCATTGCTTGACAACCGGTCGTATATATGTATATATATATGTGTATGTGTGTGTATATGTTTGTGTGTGTGTGTGTTTATCCCTCTAGCATTGCTTGACAACCGATGCTGGTGTGTTTACGTCTCCGTCACTTAGCGGTTCGGCAAAAGAGAACGAATAGCAGAATAAGTACTAGGCTTACAAAGAATAAGTCCCGGGGTCGATTTGGTCAACTAAAGGCGGTGCTCCAGCATGGCCGCAGTCAAAATGAATGAAACAAGTAAAAAGGTAAAACACAGAGTAAAGAGACTCCTCCCTTGTCTTATGAGATATTGGAAGCACTCCGTCGGTTACGACGATGAGGGTTCCGGTTGATCCGAATCAACGGAACAGCCTGCTCGTGAAATTAACGTGTAAGTGGCTGAGCACTCCACAGACACGTGTACCCTTAACGTAGTTCTCGGGGATATTCAGCGTGACACAGAGAGTGGCAAGGCCGGACCTTTGAAATACAGGTACAACAGAAACAGGAAGTAAGAGTGAGAGAAAGTTATGTTGAAAGAGTACAGCAGGGATCACCACCATCCTCTGCCAGAGCCTCGTGGAGCTTTAGGTGTTTTCGCTCAATAAACACTCACAACGCCCGATCTGGGAATCGAAACCGCGATCCTATGACCGCGAGTCCGCTGCCGTAACCACTGGGTCATTGCGCCTCCATGAGATATACGGAACCCCCAAATGTACAAATACAATTAAAGAATAAAACGTCAATCGTATCAAGTATGAGTAAATAATTTTTTTTTCCAAATCTCGCAAAGCTCTGTTCTGCACATATAATCCAGACATGCGTGGGTGAGCGCGATTGTCTCAGTTTGTCTTAAGTCAATAAGAGCTGCAACAAACAATTATTTGATAAGGCAATAGTCATGGAGTGAATCTATATTTACAGATAGCAGAGTTATCTCACTGAGCTCTTCATTTTTTAAGTCTCCGTGACTCATGTAAATTATGCAAATCAATATTTGATCTAACTTTTCATTTTCCTTCCAACGTATGAGGCTACTACTCTTATGTTGCAGATCTGTGTGCGTAGGTGTGAGTGATTGTCTGTGTCTGTATTTGTTAATCAGTGTAACAACTGTGGTCAAGTAAGATCCATATCTCTGCATATTCTAGCGTATATTTGTTTCTATCCGTATTTCTGCTAAACTGCATCGTATTGCAGTCGGGTCATTCTTCAGTATATCCCGGTATTAGTAGTTCTCTGTGTATGTAATTGTGTTGCAACGAGGTATCTACGCATGTTCCTTATTTTTTTTACTGCCCACAAGGGGCTACACACAGAGGGGACAAACAGGAACAGACAAACGCATTAAGTCGATTATATCGACCCCAGTGCGTAACTGTTACTTAATTTATCGACCCTGAAAGGATGAAGGACAAAGTCGACCTCGGCGGAATTTGAACTTAGAACGTAGCGGCAGACGAAATACCTATTTATTTACTAACCGCAAGGGGCTAAACACAGAGAGGACAAACAAAGACAGACTAACGGATAAAGTCGATTACATCGACTCCAGTGCGTAACTGGTACTTAATTTATCGACCCCGAAAGGATGAAAGGCAAAGTCGACCTCGGCGGAATTTGAACTCAGAATGGTTCCGGGTTCAGTCCCACTGCGTGGCATCTTGGGCAAGTGTCTTCTGCTATAGCCCCGGGCCGACCAAAGCCTTGTGAGTGGATCTGGAAGACGGAAGCTGAAAGAAACCTGTCGTTTATAAGTATATATATACATATACGAAATGCGGCTACGCATTTCGCCCGGCGTGCTAACGAATCTGCCAGCTCGCCGCCTTTATCGCCGAGGTATCTACGCATGTTTCTGCATGCATGCATGTATGTGTGAGCGTGCGTGCGTGCGTGTGCACGTGTGTGTGTGTGTGTGTGTGTGTGTGAAAGTGTGCGTGTATGCATGTGTGCGTGCATATATTTATCAAATTTGTGCTGCATTAATTAATTACGAGTGTATATGGGCACAATTCTGTGTGTGATAATTTGGAAAGCATTTCATTATGTGATTGGAGTTACCCTATTCAAAATGTTGTGTTGTAAATAAATAAATTAGTAATGCTTTACTTGATTGAATCCATCCATATTTAATTATTCTGATTCCTATTTCTGACTTCCATCGTCAACTTCTCCCTCTTCCCCACCCCCTCGTGCGTTCATACATTCCTATATTTTATTTCTTGGTTGTTTTCAAACCGGAATGAAAATTCTGAAATCTTACATTTCCTTTTCTAGGGTCGTTTAAAGATAAACAGATGACATAGAAGTTGTGTGTGTGTGTGCGCGCGTATGTTTACGTGCGTGTATATATACATACATTATATTATATATGTACACGCACGAGTACTTACACATACGTATAATGTATATACATATATACACACACACACACACACATACATAAGTGGTCGTTGCCAGCACCGTCTGACTGGCCCTCGTGCCGGTGGTACGTGAAAAGCACCCACTACACTCTCGGAGTGGTTGGCGTTATGAAGAGCATCCTGCTGTAGAAACCTTGCCAGGACAAATTGGAGCCTTCTGGCTTGCTCGTCCTCAGTCAAACAGTCCAACACATGCCAGCATGTAAAGCAGATGATGATGATGACGGTACATATTCATGCATATATATATATATATGCATTTATGTATGTATGTATATTTGTATGTCCGTACGTATTTATGTATGTACGTATGTATATATTAAATGCCATCTTTTGAATATTTTCTTTTAGAATTCCCATTAACTCAACTCATCTTCTATTCATTGTATATATTTAGAGAGATTTTACGGGTCAAATTACAATTCTATCTTCACTTGAATAATAATTCTGCTAAAAAGATTGATTTCAACATACCCTACCATTTAATTGTATATGTAGGTTCAGTTAAAATATACACGTGAGAGGCACTATGTCAGGCTATTTATATTCATCTAGCTGCCTAGTGTGCTTGGACACATCACAGATTAAATTACAATTCTGTAATGATCTGATAGGCAGGAAGCCTCAGTTGGTCTATAAAGAATTACTCCTTATCCTTTACACTGGGAAAATGGTCAAATATAAATATATTGATAAATTGGCTCAAATTTAGTACTAAGTCCCTTAAAATGCTCGACAGTGTTAACAGTGGTGAACTATCTTGTAGAAGAATAATAAAGTTTTGAATTACTCTCTCTCTCTAATCGATGATTTACAGCATATTCAGTCATGCATTTCTATTTGAAACGTACGTAGCTGAGTAAATCATGAATTAATCCCCATTCATTTGTGTACGTGTGTCCATATGTGTGTGTGTGTGTGTGAGAGTGAGTGTGTGTGCGCGTGCACGTGTCTGAGTGTGTGTGTGTGTGTGTTTTACTATAATACATTGAGACTATATGCTAAATTTATACCGAATTCATTCGTTATTTAAGCTTCGGACATACAAGTTGGACCGGTAGCAAGATTTGATTTTTACAACCTACGTTGATTATCGTGTCACTCAATGTACAATTTGTACAATATATTTATCTGGGTTGCATCTCTGCAAAGTATTCATAAAGTATTAGGGTAAGTTGCTGCAAAATCTATTGGAATAAAACCTAAGGTTGTATAATAGCTGGCAAGGCGACTATCAAATGGCGGTTTGACTACGAGGACACCGTAGTGAGCATGGAAGCTGTGAGCGTGAACAGGAGTGAGGCCGGTTGCAGGTGCAATGCTCTCTTGCAAGTGCATTGCAGGCATTTTGCATGGGCAATGGTTAATAACGGTCATGAATGAGTGCACAGCCATTCTCACAGACGCACACACACGCACTCACAAGGGTTGACACACCCACTAACAAACACACATACACCACAAACATAATACATATATATATATAATATATTATAATATGAATAATATATATATATATGTATGCATATATACATACATACTTATATATGTATGTACATATGTATATATGGGAACAGGACATCATAAAACGCAAACAATGTATATATATATATATATATATATATAAGAAAATAGTAAAGAGTGAAAAAACGACAGAAGGCTTAAATGTTAAAAAATATATATATTTGCGTCAAAATGTCTGGAGAATATTGGAAAAATTTTTTTCCTTTCCTTAAAATGACATAATTTTATAATTTTTAAAGAAATATCGGTTTCGCAGTTAGCTCTTCAATTTCTTGTGACTTAATGTTTATTTTTAATAATGTAATCCTTGTATTTTTGCTACGGAGAGTTCTAAATAAGGGAAAGTAGTGAGTGATTTCTTCCGGTGTAAGGGAGATAATCGCTTAAAAAAATTTTTTTCCTTTAGTGTGAATTTCTCTGTATTATTGAGTTCGGATAGTTGAGTCTGGGTTTGTACTTTTCAATGAAGAATGTTTCCTTATTTAGTCTAATTTGTGATGATGATCCGAAAGCACATTGGTAAACTGGAAAGATTAAAAATTGTGGTTGTAGTTGCTTTGCGCATTTCTCAATGTGTTCACTAAAAGGTATCATTCTATATTCTGGGAATGTAATCTATTGTCGATGCAGTGTACATCTACGTCTGAGTGATAGTCCCGTGGACCCCACGTAATCTTGGTGGCAGCCCGAGCATTTAATGACATAAATTATGTTTTCAGAGGCACAAGTAAAGTTAGATTTGATCTTGAATTTCTGTCCCTCTTTAAAGAAGAATTCTGATCCTTCCAATAGTTTAGGACATGTTGCACAGTTCGATCTACCACATTTTTTTACTTTTGCATCCGTAATTTTAGAAGACAATTTTGCCTTTGTGAGAATCTTTTTAAGTGATTTAGGCTGTTTGTAGCTTTTAATGATTTGGTGTATGTTTAGAATTTCCTTTAATTTGGGGTTTTTATGAAGTATTGGTAAATTCTGGGTGATGATGGTGAAAGCTTCTTTGTTTCTGGGGTTGTATGTAGATATGTAAGGTTGTATTTTCGGGGAAGGTGTGTTGTTGTGTTGAACTTTTCTTAAAGTTTCTATGTTGATTTCTGTTGCACGTCTGATCCCATCCTCTATGAGTTGAGTTGGGTAATGTCTGTCAATTAGGGTGTTTTTGAGTTCTTGCAGTCTGAAGTTCCTGGTATTTTTTTCTGACACTATTGTGCATATCCTTCTTGCAAGGTTGAAGGGGATGTTTGTTTTAGTGTGTCTTGGGTGGCATGAACTAAAAAGAAGGTATTGTTTGGCGTCTGTGGCTTTGTAGAAAATGTCTGTTTCTATTTTAAGGTTAATGTTTTGAATTAGTATATCCAAGAACGGGAGTTCCTTTTGGTTGTATTCCATTGTGAACTGTATATTTGGGTTTATGCTGTTCAATAGGTTTTTAAATTTTAAAAGTTTATCTGTGTTTTCATTCCAGAGAATAAAACAATCGTCCAAGAATCGTTTCCAGTTCTCTTTTATGTATTGAGAGAGGGGGTTTCCAAAGATTGATAAGGATTCCTGGTAAATGGTTATTTCCATGTATCCCATTGTTAAGTTCGCAATGACTGGTGCTGCCCTTGTACCCATAGCAATTCCGGATTTTTGACGGTAAAATGTATTGTCAAACATGAAGTGGTTATTGTGTAGGATGAATTCAATTGATTTAGTAATGAATTCTTTACTGATCCTTTTGGTATTTCTTCCGGAATTGGTCTAACCAGAACTGAATTGCTTCCAGTCCATAATTATGAGGTATACTGGTATACAAGTTGACTACATCAAATGAAACCAGGATTGTTTCTTCCTTGGTTTTTTGGGGAGGTGGTTTAACATATCTAAGTCATCTCTGATATGGCTATCGATATGTTTAAGGAAGGGTTTCAGAAAATATATATGTATATGTATATATATATATATATATTATATATATATATATATAATATTATATATATATATATACATATACATATATTTTCTGTGTTCCTTTCTGTGGAAGAGCGTAGGCTCGAAACGTTAAAGACTTTTTCAATTCCCGAGCGTTATACTAATACATCTGTTTGTTTTCTACACCCACTGTCTTCGTCATTTGTGTTTTTTGCGAATTCTCCTCGTATATATATATATATATATATATATGGAGATGTGAGAGTAATACACATAGTGATACGGGCAGACATTGGTGATAAGGCTGATAATAACGGAATCGAAATGCATTTGGACGTATTTTCGGTGATATTGTTGGCAACACCCAGGTTAAAACAAATGCGATTGAAGTCAACACACAAACACAAAAAAAAATGAGGGGTGAACTATAGTGATATCTGCTTAGCAGATGATGGTGGACATATATATATGATATAGTTGTTTGTTAATTCTTGTATGTCTCGGATTGTCTTTATCGTTAGTTGTACTCGCATGCAAAACTAGGTGAAAGTGTTTGTGGATTCATGGTCTAAGGCAACCAAATCAATATTATTAGTCACCATAATATCACCATAGAGTCTATAGTGACTAATTATGTTGATTTGGTTGCTTTAATTCATAGATAATCTTCTTAGACTTCGATAACGCCAAGATAATGGTGTCTTGTTTGGTGAGTTTTGTGACACCTCTTTATGTGCGTATTCCTATTCATGCATACATACATACACGTATATATATATATATAAATGTATATACTCACACATATATATATATGTAATTGCATATATGCATATATTATGTGTGTACGTATTTATATATGCATGTATTCATATGCGCGCACATACATACATAATACATACACACATACATACATACTTACATCCATACATTCATACATACATACATAATACATACATACATATATGAATACATACATACATACATAATACATACATACATACATACATACTTACATCCATACATTCATACATACATACATACATACTTATATACATACATAAATAAATACATACATACATAAATGCATACATAGAAGCATACGTAAATGTATGCATAAACACACACACGAAGTATGTCCATAATGGGAGAAGTGAGGAACGGGTAAGAGAACAAAAAGTATGATGATATATATTTACATGTGAACATGGGGGACGTACATACTCCGAGATATTGTGTGTGGCTAGGGTGGGTATATATTGGCGATATATTATCAGGAGACAGAGAATTCACAAGAGATAAAGCGACTGCATGTGTAACAAATGAATCTAAATTACTAAATCTAATCAGAATGGTGTTTCTAGTTTGGATATTTAATAATGCAAAGTTTAATCGGAGAGGAACATGGTGTAAAATAATTAGATCTGCTGAAATACTACACATACACACACATAAACACAGACACACATCACATACCTACACTGGAATATATATACGTATATTTATTAACACACACACAGAATCACACTCATCCCTACACGTATCTATCTATCTCTATATCTATCTTTCTATCTATCTATTTATCTATCTATCTATCTATCTATCTATCTATCTATCTATCTATCTATCTATCTATCTATCTATCTATCTATCTCTCTCTCTCTCTCTCTCTCTCTCTCTATATATATATATATATATATATATATATATATATATATATATATATATATGTGTGTGTATCTATCTATCTATTATCTATCTATCTATCTATCAATCTATCTACCTACCTACATATCTCTTCTCTCTCTCTCTCTTTCATTCTGTGTATGTACATTTCACCTAGAATCGGTAGCGTGCTTATATATGCAGCGCTCAGATTAAATAGACACGAATTCTTATCGGGCATACACGGCAGGCGTCAACTTGTGAATGTGTATGTTCATCACTGACAAATTATATTATCCTAGAAGTTTAACTCAATGGCTGTCGCTGTGTCTGAGCTGATATTTAGACTCAGTAACACCGCGCCCAACATTGCGAATATTCTTAACTTCAATGCCAGGTAATTCAGAAACATGTCAGGTCAAGTTTTCCAACTTCGCTACAAGCCAGGAGTTTATTTCGGAATTTCCTCCTCCTAGAAAGATGTCTAAGGAAAGTCGAGGGAAGTCTCACCATTTGGTCTACTGAGTTCGACTTTCCTTTGACAGCTTTTTTGTTCTCTTCGGCCTGCAATTTGTCGAACGAATCACACCTCCTTACCAAGTTGGTTTGGTAAGGTTGCCAGTTTAGTTCTCCGACAACTCGATCATACAATTGGTTGTACTAGTTTACATATTACCGGTAACACATGGAATTACTTGGCTTACATTCCTGCCTACCTACATGTATATTTTTATGCATTTACGTACTCACGTACGGTGAATATATATAATGTGCCTTTGTGAATGATACGGTTTGTTCGCCGATGCGCGTATTTATTTATGGGTGTACATTGATTCTTAATAAGCACTGGGCCCCATATTTAGGGGATCGCTACAATATTTTCTATCGGGCATCAGATTGCAAAACGCATAAAGGGACTTATTCCGCAATCAAGGTTGCGGAGTTATATACATACATCAATATACATACGTATACACACACAGACACACATACGCACACGCACATACATATACACACACACACACACACACACACACATATATATATATACTAGCAGTATCGCCCGGCGTTGCTCGGGTTTGTAAGGGAAATAACTATATAAGCATTTTTAGAGATGTAAAGTATAATAGCCATCTCAATATGGCTAACCACAAAGGGGGGGGGGTTGTTACTGTAGCTTTTTACGTTCTGAGATTTAATAATAATTTTTTAGAGAGTTACTTCCCTTATATATGCCAAAAATGCATCAAAAATGGGAAAAATTGATGGTAATTTTTTTTTAAATCGTAGACTCATCGTAGACGCGCGCTAATACCCAGAAGGGCTCGATATGAATCACGACTATAAGATACCCGGTTTTGGTTAAACTGCACCGCAAAATGTGGGAGTAGTTAGGAATCTAAATCGTAGGAGACAGACACACAACCTCACTTTTATATATAAAGATAAGACGAAAGAAGGTAGAAATACATTACGCAGGATATATTGTAAACAATTCAAAATTATATACAAATATATCAGTGTCCCGACCAGCAAGAATAATGTGTCAATTCATATTCTGAATTCAAGCGTCAGGCACAGCGTTTATAAGAAGAGACCAGTTTAAGCGAGCCATGGCGAGAAACTTGATATGTGTGAAAATTTTTTATTTTATTTAAGCTTTGAAATTTATTTTTACTAGTAAAAATAAATAAATAAGTAAATGAGTGGAAATCGGTGAGTGTGCTAAATTAATAAAGCACTAAAAGAGAGTGACTATCCCCAGACACAATAAAATATGCTTCAACACACGAATTTACATTCAGATTCTTGCAAACAAGATAAAAAAAACGAAATAAATAAATAAATAATAAATATATATATGTATGTGTATATATATATATATATATATATATATATATATATATATATATATATATATAATATGTTAATAAATAAAACATATACATATATGTACATACCTACTTCTACATGTATATATACACGCATATATGAGTACAGGACACCAAAAAAACGCCGAACACAATGAGAAACGAAAACATAGACACAAACCCAAGGAAGTGGACATTTTCCTTAAACAACAAAAAAATAGAGTACAGGACAAATAACACAAGGAAAAGACCCCTTCTTCAATCGCCATGGTTTCATCTACTTTACGTTTCGAATGTGAAGGCGAGACGTATCTTCGATAGAAACTTTCCTTCCTGGAAAAGCAAATCAAATAAAATTTGAGATCTTTTATATATATATATCTTTTAGACATATCTATGCATATGTCAATTATAGCATGAAGCCCCCCCACCTACTCGTTGAGCATAACTGCTTGATTAGCGCAAGCATCATTTAAGTGTGATAGCTCTACGTACACACGGGACACAGTATTTCGTTCTGACGTAATATTCTCAATGGCACGATGAAATTAAGAGAACTGAATATGTAGGAGGATGCAGGAAATTGTAAATGTAACCCTGAGCAACAAATCTCTTAACCTTTCATCCTTCTAACTTAGTTCGTGTCTCAGTCTTAAAGCGTCATTGCAGATGTGTATCCTGGTTTCTAGATCCGTATACATATATTTCTTTACTACCCACTAGTGTCTAAACACAGAGGAGACAAACAAGGACAGACAAACGGATTAAGTCGATTACATTGACCCCAGTGCGTAACTGGTACTTAATTTATCGACCATGAAAGGATGAAAGGCAAAGTCGACCTCGGCGGAATTTGAACTCAGAACGTAACACCTATTTCTTTACTACCCACTAGGGTCTAAACACAGAGGGGACAAACAAGGAGAGACAAACGGATTAAATCGATCACATCGACACCAGTACGTAACTGGTACTTAATTCATCGACCCCGAAAGGATGAAAGGCAAAGTCGACCTCGGCGGAATTTGAACTCAGAACGTAACGGCAGACGAAATACCTATTTCTTTACTACCCACTAGGGTCTAAACACAGAGGGGACAAACAAGGACAGACAAACGGATTAAATCGATTACATCGACCCCAGTACGTAACTGGTACTTAATTTATCGACCCCGAAATGATGAAAGGCAAAGTCGACCTCGGCGGAATTTGAACTCAGAACGTAACGGCAGACGAAATACGGCTACGCATTTCGCCCGGCGTGCTAACGTTTCACACCAGCTCACCGCCTTAGATCCGTATACCAACTGCATCAGTTTCCTCCATTAGTTTGCAACCGCCAACTTTGCTCACGTGGAGATGACAGTTACTTATTTCAACCAGCCTTCACTTGGAAAAACGACAAAATTCTCATAAAGATAGGTTGTGCATAATAATATATTCTTGGATAGCCATTACTTCCCCCGAGTTCATATGTCCTTAGACTGACGTTGCATTTCATCTTGCAAAGCGTAAAAAAAAAAAAATCCCCTAGCTAACGAAGCAAGTTCTGTTTGGGGTTGATGGTTTAACCGCTGACAATTCAACTATGCACAGGTTGCATTGGGTTACATGTTACCAGCAGCACTCCCAAGCAGCTTAAAACAAATATTTGTTTGTGTGAGTGAGTGTATTTACATATACACATGTACAGGCATACACAAACAAAATTCTATATACGCATACATATATATATATATATGTGTGTGTACGTGTATGTGTGTGTGTGTGTGTGTGTGTGTTCTTCATTCATTTTTTAAAGAAAATATTTGATATTCTTCCAAAATCACATAAGTTTCTTGGCATATGTCGTTATTGTCAAAAACCTTGTTATTATAGTTATTAACTGTACTGTACAACTGACTAATTGCCAACTAACATTTAAGTCTGACATTGTCAGTTATTACAGAATAAAGAAGAACGATCGATATAACTTAGTTTCGACATGAACTCGATGTGCGATATTGAATTTAGAATTATTTATTGAACGTTTGCGTGAAAAGGTTTCATAATTCTCTAGTAATATTATGCTATTTAACTAATATAATTATTAATGTTGAGTTCTTTCCCTAGATAAAATAATTATTATCTGTCCCTAGTTAAAACGTATCGAAAGGCAGGCTAAAGACACTATAGTAATTAGGTAAAAGTAATTTTTCCTAATTACAAATCCTGTCAAAACAGACATTGCAAATGGAACTTCCGTGCTTTTGCAGCATCATAAAAGCAGTAAGATCATCCGGGCTAATCAGAAGTATTCAGATACCGTCTTGAGTCCCATGTCTCACAGAGTCACGTAGTCAGTTTGCATGATGTACAAGTTACGAAGGTCTCAACACTCCTCATGAAAAGGAGTCCAGTCTGTTGCAGGGTGACGCATTTACTATAGTTCGGAGAACTGGAACGATGGAAGATGAAGTACTCTTTTCAAGAGCACAACGCACCTCCTAGTCAGGGAAACGAAGCATAATCTTACAATCATGAGTGCTGCTCTGTAAATACTAGGCTACGCACCTTCTTCAAGCATAGTTATACAGAGATGAGAACATCAACTGTTGTCAGGTGGCTCTAAGATATTAACGAACTTCGATGCATATTTGTTCTCACTTACGAAAATAGTTGGTCAAACGTTACAACTGTAAGGGTTCGACTCAATAAAAGTTAATTTATTCATTCGCTATACGCAACTTAGAGATTATTAAGTGAAACTAGTCATCTTTGTGTTATACTTAATGTATGCAAACTGTCAATGGGCCAGTTACTACAGTACTTCGGTCATGAATGACTTTGGGATTGCACCTAGAAAGTTACCCTCCGAGGCACAAGTCCGGACAAGGCTGTTTCTGGGAGACGAGCAGTCGCCCGTGCATACCAGCATCCCCTCTCCTCACCATTGATGTTATCCAAGGGAAAAGCAAAGGCCGATACAGCTTAGCACCAGTGATGTCGCAACTCATTTCTACAGCTGAGGTAACTGGAGCAACGTGAAATAAAGTGTCTTGCTCAAGAACACAACACGCAGCCCGGTCCGATCATAAGCTCGACGCTGTAACCAAAATAAAGGCAGAGTAAATATCGGAGGGAGACGAAAATTTGTCCTGACAGTGGCCAGTGATAACACCAGATGTAATTTGTGTATTTTGTGCCTTCTCAGAGACGCACACTCCGTACCAACCATATGCTCGGACATAATTTTGTCGTGACTGATACAGGATAAGAAAAATTAATAAAACATCCACTAATATTTCGAAGAGGGGCCTGGCTGAATAAAGATGTGATATACGTAATTGGGGCAGTGAAACCTTGGCTGGAGAGGGCTGGTGGTGGAATGCCATATCTTTGGCAGCAGAATTACTCTGCTTGTGATATCTCCAGAAAGGATGAGAAGTGGTTGTCGGAGACTAAGACTTCATCAGCCCCAATTTTTTGCCTCCTAATTCTTCCGGTTGCTATTCCTTGTATTCCTGTTGGAGGGTCGCGATTGAAGGACACTAATTGGCCTGCAACTTCAAAGATGAGCTTGTGGCCAAAATTAAGGAGATATTTGATGATGATCTACACAGTGAGGAACGCATGCAAGAATGCAGTGAGGAACGTACGATCCAGGTTCACGAACCGTCTTGAGGCTGTGGGGCAAAAGTTGTGACGGCTACTTTGAGTAAATTGTTATTCCCCAGCCACAATCTTGATATAATTTTGATTTTTGAATATACGTGTATTTTTGGATGGGATACACTGCTTTCATTTCTTTTTGTGCAATTTCTAAAATTCAACCCGAACACCCAGTACAATACATCAGTCCTTTCATTCCTGAGTACAATACATCATTCCTGAGCTTCTAATCTACGGATCTATCATTGCGTAAGTTTACATAAACCTCCCATTTATACACTGGCTTCTGATTAACATAGTTTATTCTTTCTTTTCTATTTCACCCTTTATGTTTATTTTCTTAGCCAGAAGCTTTTCCAGCGGGCATTTACCAATGCATCTTGATCCCTTGTAACTGCTGTATATTCAGTTTAATAATGGGAAATGCAAACTTCGAATAACTAGAAGTTTGATGTTTACTTCTGTAAATAATACTGTCCCCTATGAAGTGTTATTTTACATATTATCACACACACACATACACACATACACACAGTTACACATGATTACACACACAAGCATTTACATAGACACAAATGCATACATGCATACCTATAGCATATATACATGTATGTGTGTGAGTGTGTGTGTGTGTGCGTGTGTCTGTTTATGTTTATATGCGTACGGATATGTATAGGCAGGAGTACAATTTAAGAAAATACTAAAATCGGTGGGAAAAGAGAATGCAAATGAAAGTATATGTATGTATATATATATATATATATACATATATATATAATATATATATAATATATATATATAATATATATATATATATATATATATATATGTATATATATATATATATGTATGTATATATATATATATATACATATATATATATATATACATATATATATACATATATATATATACACATACATATATATATACATATATATATATATATATACACACATATATATATATATACACACACACACATATATATATATATATATATATATATATATTATATATATATATATATATACATATATATATACACACACACATACACACACACACATATATATATATATATGTGTGTGTGTGTGTCTGTGTCATTAAAAATATATGCGTATGTAGAAAAGGACGTGAGAGAGAGAGATGGAAGGGGAGTGAAGGAGAGAAAGAAAAGACGTGAAACCGACACGGAGATAAATAAAAACGACAGGAAGTTCAATAAGAACGACTGCAGAAGAGAGGTAGAATGAGATGGAATCTCATAAAGTTTTAGGGGAAAACACAAAAGAGAGAAGTTAAGAAGAGCGATTATCTACCACTAACTTGTTGTATCAGAGCCGACATAAACAATTACAATGGTGCGTACAAAAGATACGCACACGTACACACCATTGCTATGGTATGTGTGTTATGCAATATAAGCGAATGTGGAAAATGGCGTAAAAATATATAAAAAACTTTAAATGAAGTGCGAGATGAAACTGGAATGATGGTTGAAGAAAACAGTATTTTTATGAAGTAGGAGGCGTTAGAGATGTATGTCGTTTGTATAAGTAAGAGGCATTGGAGGAGGTAACTAATTTGAAGAAGGATAGCTTGAAATATTCTGTGTGAAATGCAAGACGGGGAAATGAAAGTCTTTGTAGAATGTTTGGAAGTGAAATGTAACAATTCAATGATAAAACACAAAGCAAGAGAACTGAGAACGTTTCACTTAGAAGTCAATATTGAATATTCTTTGAAAATGAATGAGAAAATATGAAATATAAAAATGGGAGAAAAGAACGGTAAAATTAGGTATTGTTAAGATATAAGCACGTATAAAAACAAATATATCATATGAATGGAATTGAAATGGAAGTGTTTCTAAAAGCATTAAACAAATAAGCAAGTAATTTTGTTGATGTGATAAAATGCAAGAATAGACAGAAAAATCCATTACAATCTCAACGGCTTATATGAGAACAACTTAGGAAAATATTTATGTATTAGCGAGCCATCGAAAATAATTTTCTGCATTTCTGAAAATGTCTATGAATTTCAAAGGATTCCGAACACCTCCAAGTGTTTTCGGAAAGATATTCATCTCCTGTGACAAGATTTTTTGATCAGCGCATTAAGATAAGATAATAAGAATGAAGTGATATCGCTCATCAAGAATATATTTGGCAAGTTCTGACAGAACAGAGCCAGGATACTTTTGCATTACTTTCAAATTTTTGCTACCAAACGTATATCAACATGGGCGTGACCCTTTTTCTACAAATGTGTCAAATATACTCGTGTTTTATATAAGTGTACTCGAAACATCTTTCAGTGTAGCCCAAGTCGATTCCAATTAATTTTTTTTTCTTCTCCAAATGAATTTCTAGAACAACTAAGAGAGGAAAGAAATCCATTTTCACATATTTTATTTCACTTTGAAAATTTATGCAAAATTCTATATCTGTTTATGAGTACAGATAAAATTATACATTCCAGGTTTCTCAGAACATTTCAAGCACATACAGAAAATCAAACACTTTCAGATATCACTGTTAACAATAAAAAATCTTTGAACACCGCCCTACTAAATAGGATAAACACGTAGAAGATAGTGATACTCTAATACCCACAGAATATACACACATAGTTATATTTGTTTGTAGGCTGTTATGTAGGCATATATATATATATATATATATATGTAAACAAAGATAAATGCGATACAATAAAATTAATTATAATCGCCGGTGTACCAGTACACGCCATATATTATACATATATCATTACATTCAAGGCGAAGAGTGCACTAGATACACAATAGCTGGATAAATTTAGTGAGATGAGAATTAAAAACTTTTACAAACTTAACTTTTCTTATACTGCAGTTTCGCCAAATTCAGTAATAAAAATAGTATTTATTTACTCAGGCTGGCTCTTCAGTAAGATTCCTGTTAATGATGGAAAGACCATATGAATAGATCCATGTGCGTCTATCGAAATGCTCTTTCTAAACTATTCAAAACACTGCGCAGACTCCGAACAAACCCGACAAAATAGGGGATTGTGGTATATCGTCTAACGGTCAGAAATTTATCGAGAGAATATGTAAACAAAGATAAATGCGATACAATAAAATTAATTATAATCGCCGGTGTACCAGTACACGCCATATATTATACATATATCATTACATTCAAGGCGAAGAGTGCACTAGATACACAATAGCTGGATAAATTAAGTGAGATGAGAATTAAAAACTTTTACAAACTTAACTTTTCTTATACTGCAGTTTCGCCAAATTCAGTAACATACGTACAAGCATACATAAACAATTTTACACACACACCACACACACACACACACACACACCACACACACACACACACAACACACACACACACACACACATATATATATATATATTATATATATATATATATATTATATATATTATATATATATATAATATATATATATATATATATATATTATATATATGGCGGCGACCTGGTAGAAACGTTAGCACGCCGGGCGAAATTCGTAGCCGTATTTCGTCTGTCATTACGTTCCGAGTTCAAATTCTGCCGAGGTCGACTTTGCCTTTCATCCTTTCGGGGTCGATAAATTAAGTACCAGTTACGCACTGGGGTCGATGTAATCGACTTAATCCCTTTGTCTGTCCTTGTTTGTCCCCTCTGTGTTTAGCCCCTTGTGGGTAGTAAAGAAATATATATATATATATACATATTATATATATATATATATATATATATATATATATATATATATATATGCCGCATTCTTGAAATCGTATATCATTAATGTAAGGGTTCCATAAGTACCTCACTTTGCCTTTCAGTTGCTAATGCTCGCAGCAAAACGGGATCTCATCATTTTCAAGCACACACAAGTTGAGAATAAACGGGGTTTAGAATCCGGCTTCCAAAGCGCTACATCAATGGTCACTGTTTTCTGCACTCCACCAATCCCAGACCAATATTTCCACTGTATGTTAAATGAAAAAATGCTTTAGAATGAAGTCAATAGGCACAGGAGTGGCTGTGTGGTAAGTAGCTTGCTAACCAACCACATTGTTCCGGGTTCAGTCCCACTGCGTGGTATCTTGGGCAAGTGTCTTCTGCAATAGCCTCGGGCCGACCAAAGCCTTGTGAGTGTATTTGGTAGACGGAAACTGAAAGAAGCCTGTCGTATATATGTATATATATATATATATGTGTGTGTATATGTGTTTGTGTGTCTGTGTTTGTCCTCCTAGCATTGCTTGACAACCGATGCTGGTGTGTTTACGTCCCCGTCACTTAGCGGTTCGGCAAAAGAGACCGATAGAATAAGTACTGGGCTTACAAAGAATAAGTCCCGGGGTCGATTTGCTCGACTAAAGGTGGTGCTCCAGCATGGCCGCAGTCAAATGACTGAAACAAGTAAATGAGTAAAAGAGTAAAAGTGAGATATATTGACACTGGGAGTTACTCAACTCTGAAGAAAGTTTTATCTGCTCTCTTTGTTTAATCTCTGACGATAATGTAGTAAATTAAAATCATTATCATATCTTTCTAACTTCAATCATTGATTGTTATGAGCGTAAGAATGTGAAGTTTGACATACACACCTATGTTGTATACGAAACGGATACAATGTAGCACTTTGAATGTATTGCTAATAGTAAAATTAAATTAGCTTTGATATATATACTGTTTAAATACAACAAGTCTCAAATTAATTAGTATTGAGCACATCATACAAAATTGCCACTCATCCATTCTGACCACATGACAAAGTCACCGTGTTATCAGAATAATATGTCTTCAATTTATTATATTTTCCATTACTAGATACAATATTATTTGCATATATGCACATTCATAGATAGACATAGATACCATTACTTCAAAGTTCTATAATTCAAGATTACCAATATACAATATTTTTTCTCACATTTATTGTTAAAACTGCATGCAATATTAAACATTGCATGCTTCGGCTATACATCCACGCATGCATACATAATTACATAGATCCATACACAAATGCTTGCACACACACACATATACACGCATGCATGCAACGCAAAAGCTGTCAGGTTATATGGGGCAAGGGCGAGCTGGCAGAAACGTTAGCACGTCGGGCGAAATGCTTAGCGGTATTTCGTCTGCCGTTACGTTGTGAGTTCAAATTCCGCCGAGGTCGACTTTACCTTTCATCCTTTCGGGGTCGATAAATTAAGTACCAGTTAGAAATATATATGGGGCAAGGGAACCATTCAAAATTACTTACATTTATAAACAAGACACCGCAAAATAACCCATCCTATTCACCAGTTTTATGAACAGATATAATGCGAAGAAGACATCTACTAAGTTATGAAATGCTATACACATACGCTGAATGACGTATTGCAAATGCTTTAAGATATCATAAACTGTCTTCAAATAACTTCTGAATGTTTCCCTTTCTTTTAATAAACACACGCGCGCGCACACACACACACACACACACACACACGCAAGCATATATACATCTAGATATATATTAACGAAGAATTTATCTTACCTGTAAAATTAAGTGTTATTACGATCATTCAGAATATTAAATAGATTTCAAGAAAGTTTGCTCAGTGTTAATATATTTGTCATATTAAATGTGATGCATGTACTTCAACACTTCGTAGCCATACTTAAAATTTTTTGAAATATTATTTAGCTTTTAGAAATATTTATTTATTTACTACCCACAAGGGGCTAAACACAGAGAGGACAAACAAGGACAGACAAAGGGATTAAGTTGATTACATCGATCCCAGTGCGCAACTGGTACTTAATTTATCGACCCCGAAAGGATGAAAGGCAAAGTGGACCTCGGCGGAATTTGAACTCAGAACGTAACGTCAGACGATATACGGCCACGCATTTCGCCCGGCGTGCTAACGTTTCTGCCAGCTCGCCGCCTTATAGAAATATTAGCTTTTAACTCTGCTGGAAACAAAAATTCTGTCTTTTGCAATGTTCTCTCTTTTCTGTTTCCATCTTAATCTCTTCTAATGATTCAATATGTATTTTTTAGCGCTTCTTAGAAGTTGTCATATTTCTTACCCCTCATAATATGTTGAGAGGCGCCTCTGTCAGAATGGTGTAGATTCTTCTGATGAGAACACGATAGGGTTTAAAAATCGATTAAGGCTGTTCATCATTTTTATAGGTGCAGGAGTGGCTGCGTGGTAAGTAGCTTGCTTACCAACCACATGATCCCGGGTTCAGTCCCACTGCGTGGCACCTTGGTTAAGTGTCTTCTATTATAGCCTCGGGCCGACCAAAGCCTTGTGAGTGGATTTGGCAGACGGAAACTGGAAGAAGCCTGTCGAATATGTGTGTGTATATATATATATATATATATATATATATATATATATATATATATATGTATATATATATATATTATATATATATATATATATGTATATGTATATGTGTGTATATTTTTGTGTTTGTGTTTGTCACCCAAACATCGATTGACAACCGATGCCGGTGTGTTTACGTTCCCATAACTTAGCGGTTCGGCAAAGGGGACCGATAAAATAAGTACTAGGCTTACAAAGAATAAGTTCTGGGGTCGATTTGCTCGACTAAAGGCGGTGCTCCAGCATGGCCGCAGTCAAATTACTGAAAGAAGTAGAAGAGTAAATGAGTAAAGGAGTGCATTCTAGAGTTTATATTACAATATAGCATTAATGCTGACAACAACCTAACCAAGAAGCTAAATGGTCATGTGCCTTTTACGAAGTGTGTAAAGATTACATCTAACTCTGACAGAGTTATTAAGCTCTTTCTGCTTGTTTATTGTAAATGTAATAATAACAACATATTCTTGTACTTTTGTGTCTAAGTGCATGTATACAAAATCATATATTTAATTATATCCATTGGGTCTTTCATAACATTAATGCAACATTTCTACTCTCATACTTATTTGTGATATGAATGACTAACAGAAGATTGTAATCTTCACTCTTTCTTGATGTTTATAATAAAAAAAAAATGTAACGATATGCTCAAAATGAGAGAAGTTTTCAAACTTATCGCTACATCATCTGGCTATCAGCTGATATCATTGTAAAATCGTCAGCGTATCCTATATCCGGGATTGTCTGCCTCAAGTTGCATTGTGAGAACAATGTACATATATTTCAATATAACACTGAATTATCTAAAGAAACATTAATTCGCGTAAAGTGCAAATTCTACAATTCATCACATCGCATGAGTAGCGTATTATGCAGTCCTACGTTAATATATGTACATTTAATCAGATATATCAAATACATACTACAATATTACATAGTTATATTGGTTTTAGATATGGTTTCCGCATTAATTTGCTCTGAGTTTGACTGTTATATATTGAGGCGCGTGACTTAGTAGTTAGGGTGTCAGCATCATGATCGTATAATTGTGGTTTCGATTCCTGGACCGGGCGACGCGTTGTGTTCTTGAGTAAAACACTTCATTTCACGTTGCTCCAGTCCACTCGGCTGGCAAAAGTGAGTAGCGCTGAGATGGACAGGCGTCCCATCCAGCTGGGGAATATATACGCCATTGAACTGGGACACCGGGCCCATCAGCCTGGCTAGGCTTTAAAAGGGCGCATTTATTATTATTATTTTTTTTACTGTTATATACACAAATACTTATAGACAAGCATATAATATACACTTCCAGTACTAAAGCATACTCACACACACACGTGCTCACGCACACACACATACACACTAACATATAATATACTAGCAGTATCGCCCGGCGTTGCTCGGGTTTGTAAGGGAAATAACTATATAAGCATTTTTAGAGATGTAAAGTATAATAGCCATCTCAATATGGCTAACCACAAAGGGGGGTGTTACTATAGCTTTTTACGTTCTGAGATTTAATAATAAATTTTTAGAGAGTTACTTCCCTTATATATGCCAAAAATGCATTAAAAGTGGGAAAAATTGACGGTAATTTTTTTTAAAATCGTAAACTCATCGTAGACGCGCGCTAATACCCAGAAGGGCTCGATATGAATCACGACTATAAGATACCCGGTTTTGGTTAAACTGCACCGAAAAAATGTGGGAGTAGTTAGGAATCTAAATCGTAGGAGACAGACAGCACACAACCTTACTTTTATATATAAAGATATGTATTTGTTTCTGTGTGTTGTAGTGTGAATGTGTGTCATTATGTTTTCTGTGTTGTTCGTTGAATATAAAGCTACTCTGGATCTGTTTTTGTCTAGAATGTTCTGCGAGGAAAGCGTTGTAGATTCCGTGTTCCCAATTTTGTCGATCGGATTTGTAATTATATTTCTGTTTCCATTTGATCTGTTTGGAGACAAATGTAAATGATCATTGCGATTGTAATCTTCCATTTATATGTATTAAAATGCTTGGATGTAAGGGGAGGAAATGACTGAGAGGAGAATGTGAGAGAACATAAGAGAACATGAGAGAGAGAGACGTAAGTAAGAGAAATATAGAGTGAGAGAGGATCTATTCATGTGACTGAGTAAATTAAATGGTTATGGGATTTGAAGAGTGGAAGATATGGCGGAATATGAGATCATAATCTAGCACTGATAAAGATAATTACCATAAAATATATTGACATAAAATTCATGACATGGGAATTTGGGATATGCTGTATGCGTATGTGAATAATCATGGCAAAGATATTCTCTTCGCAATCCCTTGCTTCGAATTTTCTTGCACAGGAAGAAATACAAATTGTCTGCTATCATACAGTGGGATCAATTCAAGCTTTGTGAGTGAAACTGGAACAGCGTAACATCCAAAAGCTTGTCGGATCTGATGCATTTATAACTCAAAAAAGCGTTCTCACTTGGAGCGAGAATGTTTATGCTATGAATTACGGCAATGTTAGAAGTATTTGTTCAACAAATACCTATTTCTTTCTTGCCAACAGGGGGCTAAACATAGAGGGGAAAAACAAAGGGTTTAAGTTGATTACACCGACACCAGTGATTAAGTTGATTACACCGACCTCATTTAATCGACCCCGAAAGGATGAAAGGCAAAGTCGATCTCGGCGGTGTTTGAACTCAGAACGTAATGGTAGACGAAATACCTATTTATTTACTACCCACAAGGGGCTAAACACAGAGAGGACAAACAAGGGCAGACAAACGGATTAAGTCGATTATATCGACCCCAGTGCGTAACTGGTACTTATTTAATCGACCCCGAAACGATGAAAGGCAAAGTCGAACTCGGTGGAATTTGAACTCGGTAGACGAAATACAGCTAAGCATTTCGCCCGGCATGCTAACGATTCTGCCAGCTCGCCCTATTTGTTCAACTAATATCATCGATATAGATGCACTGTGCATTTGTATTATATTTAGCTTAACATATCTTGGTTTTATGAATCCGCTATGCTCTGTGAAATGATTTGTTTCTTTGCAGATTTTATTGGAGGATATGTTATGTACAATATCTTCTTGTTAGGCTACTTGTAAGTAATTATAACTATTCTGTTCCAGATTCTCTAAGTATCAACTTGTGAAAGTAGCATACACGTAGCTGGGAAATCCACAGGCCCCGTACCCTTAACGCAATTCTCAGAGTAATTCAGCGTTCCATACAATGTAACAAGGTGAGTACATTGAATTATAGGTACTACTCAAATTTTTTACCAGCTGAGTGGACTGGAGCAACGAGACTTTGTCTTTCATCATTTCGGGGTCGATCAAATAAATACCAGTCACGCTCTGGGGTCGACGTAATCGACTTGATCCTTTTGTCTGCCCTTGTTTAGCTCCCTGTGGGCAATATAGAAATAGATACTGATGTTGGTACAAATCATTCCGATTATCGATATTGTAGGTATTATTTCCGTGCACAGTTATTGGAGGATGTGTATCCTTGTATCTAAAAGTGAAATCAAGCAACTATGCGGTGTGCTTGATTAACATAAAGATATTTCATGAATTATTTAACAACATTGTATTACTATAATATTTGTCTTTGTCATAACTAGAATTCGATCATCGAAACTATGGATAGCAATCGATACCATTTGCTATCGATACTTCTGTTATCGACGTAAAAATAGAGAAATGAGGTTCATTCTTCTACTTTACTTTTACTTTTACTTTTACTTGTTTCAGTCATTTGACTGCGGCTATGCTGGAGCACCGCCTTTTAGTCGAGCAAATCGACCCCGGGACTTATTCTTTGTAAGCCCAGTACTTATTCTATCGGTCTCTTTTGCCGAGCCGCTAAGTGACGGGGACATAAACACACCAGCATCGGTTGTCAAGCAATGCTAGGGGGACAAACACAGACACACAAACATATACACACATACATACATACATATATATATATATATTATATATATATATATATATATAATATATATATATATATACGACAGGCTTCTTTCAGTTTCCGCCTACTAAATCCACTCACAAGGCATTGGTCGGCCCGAGGCTATAGCAGAAGACACTTGCCCAAGATGTCACAAAGTGGGACTGAACCCGGAACCATGTGGTTGGTTAGCAAGCTACCTACTACACAGCCACTCCTGCGCCTATATGAACAATTCTAATAAACAATTCTACATTATCAGAATGCAATTAATTGGAACATGACACTAAGACGCTTTGACTAATTCTCTCCTGTATTTTTGTTTGAAGTATTCTCCTTTCTAGTATTGTTTGGGGTATTTTTTTATTTCTTGTATTGAGAAACGGGCTGAGTCTCTATCACATTAGTAGGCCACTACCCAAACCGGGGGATCGATGTTGGTAATATTCTTCCCCAACTGAAAGGTGATAGTTGCAAGAAAAAACGGTTTAAGATTTTAATTCCAGGGGATAATCTGAGGGGAAAGAAACCAAAAACCGTTTAGAGCAAGGCGTGATATGGGGATAATATAAAAGATGATATAAATTTATGGAAGAGATAGAAATAAATACATTGGACATATGAATTTGCTATTAATGCCACGTATATCTTACTAGTGAATGTACACGCAATAAACCAACAAAATTATATAAATATAAAGTCAGAGAGAAAAATATGTTAAAATTGTGATATAAATTCTTCAGAGTTGAAAAAAGGCGCTAATTTATTAATATTCTTTTCTACTCTAGGCACAAGGCCCGAAATCTTTGGGTAGAGGGGTCATTCAATTAGATCGAATCCAGTATGCAGCTGGTACA
>NC_042998.1:18127804-18172804 GCF_006345805.1 Octopus sinensis
TATGCAAGAAAAGCTTATTTTTCAACTATATCAATTTGAAGTCTATCAGAGTCGCTCCATTCCGTCGTGCAGTACGACTGGGTCACGCTGGTTCTCTTACTAATTTTCTCTTCTGCTTAGCTGATATTAATTTCAGTGAAAATGCTTTGAGATGCTACACTTCTTCAATTTATGTATATTTTCTACTATTATACTGTATTGACAGAATCGTTTACCGCTTCATCTCTAACTCAACGGAGACTACGTAGTGGCGACTAACATCTTGTCGATATTATGTTTCTCAAATTAGTTCTGTGATTGCACTTGGGATACATATATTAAGGTTTCACTTGGAAGTTTAAGGTCTGTTTTCGCATCCATTCAACAATGCTTGTATAACTACTTATCATGTATATCATTAATTCTCTCTACTTCAGTTTAGCCATACAATCTTTATCATTCTTTTTTGCCGTTCCTTTATAATCATTCTTTTTCGTGCTGTTCTTTAATTTACTTTTTTCTTTTAACAGTCATTATTTCTTAATCTCTCGTCTCCATAAAATCTCACATTTTTACTTTGATCAGCCAAATTTCAACATTGTTCTGTAGGTACCAACCAAGAATGTAACCTACATTTGTGTAATCAAACTACCGGGTAGATAATACCATCATCATCATCACCATCAGATTCATCAGATTCATAGTTATTCTCCTCATCATCAATATCAACATTCAGGGAAACATTCTTATACGTAGCACTGCCTAATCAAAAATATGTTAATATTTCGTTTAATTTTCGTGAATTTGAGATGAAGTGCTGTTATTACTTTTTTCAATGCAGGGATATAAGTTATAATTACTGTTAACGTATTTCTATTTATGCTTAGAATTTCTCATATTTCTTATTTCGGAAATGGTCGATAGATTATTACTACAGCTGGTCAGACGTTTATTGTCATAATATTTTCCTATTAGCTATTTAAATTCAAATTCGACCTTCCAAAACATCGTTTTTCAAATGTTTCTACATTTTAATTTTTCCAGGATCTGGAGTTCGCTTCGCCAATACATATTCTAAAGTTGTTGCTATACAGAGAACATTAGAACGGCCGCAGTGTAAGGGTGACTTGGAAATTCGTGAAGTGTTCCATATCTATAGGAGAAGACGCTTGCTTTGATTACGACTCAAAGCAACGTCATGCACTCTGGTATCTAGGAGAGCAGAACCAAACCATACGGCTTCTTGTAATCTATTAAGCATATTGTCAAGTTATATTGATGTCTCTTGCAACTATATTTTGCTTAATAGAAGCTAATCTTTGGATCCGATATTCTTCACTAAGATATTTTTGCGCTTCTGAAAAAAAGACAATACCTACATTATTATTATCAAGGCGCTACATGGTAGAACCGAGCAATGTGCTTAGAGGGTGAGGCTGAGACATAAAATAATCTATTCTGGCTTTACGTCCTGAGTTCGAATGCTGTCGATGTCAAATTTGTCGTTTATTCTTTCTGAGTAAATGATATATTTACAAGTTGTCAACTGGGGTCGACAAAATATTTCAAGCCTTGTAACTGTTGGAAAAAGGAATTATCTTTATTTTACTTTTAACTCAGGTTGAATTATTATTTTTATTTTCATTCGGTTTGGAATTCCTGGAATATTTCTGGCACAAAGGGTTTGCTATCTGCAGTCGACGGTACAATGGTAGCTGTTCTTTTCAACTATCTAATACTTTCTTGATGATTCTGGCGTGTAACAACATTAGCAAAAGCTCTACTGGGCATTCTATTCCTGCTTTTATTATCTTCCTCTTGATACCTTTTGATACTGTCCTCAAGGGCTCAAAAATATTTGGCACTATCTCCACCTTTTCCATTTTCCACAATCGAGTCATCTCAAACTTAAGGAGATTGTACCTGTTTCATTTTTTCCTTCCTTCTTAACTATTCGAAGGTCAAAGGTGTACTCAAAATCACTTACAGAGCACATCTGGTTCACCTAGTCCACCGCTACAATGTCCTGACTGGTTGTGCCCAGGCACATGATTTCTTGGGATTGGGAAACCCCAAGGATTTTTTTTTATGTCTCCGACTCAGTCACACTTTGTGGTTTGTGCTCATGCCATGATGCGGCTTGGCAGAATTGTCAGATCGTTAAACAAAATGCTTAGGAGTGGTTTCGCTTCACGTTCTGATTTCAAACACCACCGGGGTGGATACTGCCTTTCATCATTTCGGATCTATAAAAGTAAGTACCAATCAAGTACAAAGATTGATCGATCCGTGTACTTCACTTTAATAAACAAGCTCCATTCTCAGAATCATTTTTGAGTTGAGTCAGGTTCGAGATTATTATTAGCAAGGTTGACGTGGGTAGCGGGTTACTATTTATAACCTTATGTATGCACTAGCTGTTAATAGTCTTTCAAGTTCTTAGAACCCACCTGTTAATATTTCTTATATCTAAGAGGCAAAGTCTCTGTAGCAGCTCTACATGAGATTCTGTTCCAATCTTCTTCAAGAATTTGTCTATATCTTTGCCTACAGCTCCAAATGCATCAATAATTATAGGCACAACCTTTACAATTTTTATATTTCAAATTCTATTGTTGTTGTTGTTGATGATGCTGTTGTTGTTATTATTATTATTATTATTATTATTAATATTATTATTATTAATATTTGATTATTTTTTAATACCATCATCATCATCACCATCAGATTCATCAGATTCATAGTTATTCTCCTCATATTCAATATCAACATTCAGAGAAACATTCTTATACGTAGCACTGCCTAATCCAAAATAAGTTAGTATTTCGTTTAACTTTCGTGAATTTGTAATGAAACCCGTCTGTCCCTAATAACACAAATTTAATGCAGAATTTTACCAGATTTCTTCGAGATGTTTGCACGATAAATCTGATGGCAGAAACAAATCATTTATTTATTAACTTTCGCTTAAATGGATTTCGGTCAGAACGGTTAATAGTAATTGCAGAAAGGTTACAACCCTAGACAATAGATTGACCCAGATTTGACAACTGTTTGATATTTCATGATTATCGTTTTGAGCATAACTGATATGCTGGGTATTACTTAATGTGAAATGTAAAGCCAATTAACTTTGAGAGAGCTGATTTAATATTAATATATTGGTCGTGATTGAAGGGTAATTTGTATTAAATAACTGCATACCATTAATGAAGAGCATTTGGATTTAAATCATTGAGAAATGATATACATATATACGTGGGCGCGCACGGTCATGCGCCTGCTCTTATAGACTCACTCACACCACACACACGTGTATATATATATATATATATATATATAGGAGGATTTAACGTTTTGAGCGGAGCTCTTCGTCAGAAATATAGAAAAAAACGGAAAATCCAAGGAAGGGAAGACGGAAAAAGAAAATCGCCAACGATACACACGCGGTCACATATTGAAATGATCGCAAGGGAATGGGCGAAGAAAAAATTCTTTCAAAGCCAGTAGCAAAATAATCTTTATGTATGTATATATATATATATATATATATATATGTAGGTCCCGGGTTGATTCGGGGTTAACCACAGTAAATAAGGTACTCAATACATAGCAGAGTAAAATTAATTTATTATATAGAAGGAGCTTCTACAGGACTAGAACTGTTTCATTCAAGAGAAATCTTCAGGAGCTTCCTGAAGATTTCTCTTGAATGAAACAGTTCTAGTCCTGTAGAAGCTCCTTCTATATAATAAATATATATATATATATATATATATATATATATATATATATATATATATATATATATATATATATATATATATATATACATATATATAAACATTATTTTGTTACAGATCAGAGAGAAACCATTATGCGTGGACTCTCAGTGTTGAAGATTTAGATGCTTCAGTATAAATTATATTGAATATATATATATATATATATATATAGGCGCAGGAGTGGCTGTGTGGTAAGTAGCTTGTTTACCAACCACATGATTCCGGGTTCAGTCCCACTGCGTGGCACCTTGGGCAAGTGTCTTCTACTATAGCCTCGGGCCAACCAAAGCCTTGTGAGTGGATTTGATAGACGGAAACTGAAAGATACCCGTCGTATATATGTATATATATATATATGCGTGTGTGTGTTTGTCCCCCTAGCATTGCTTGACAACCGATGCTGGTGTGTTTACGTCTCCGTCACTTAGCGGTTCGGCAAAAGAGACCGATGGAATAAGTACTGGGCTTACAAAGAATAAGTCCCGGGGTCGAGTTGCTCGATTAAAGGCGGCGCTCCAGCATGGCCGCAGCCAAATGCCTGAAACAAGTAAAAGAGTAAAAGAGTATATATATACATATTCTCTTTAATTTAATACAAAGTTAGATGACATTAAATTTTTATATTAATATAATTCCAGTTATATTGGAAAGTTGGATTCATATACTGGTAATTTGGTTAATTCTTTGAGTATATTCATGCATGAACGAATTTATTCACGATATTACAAAACTGTTTTTCGTTAATTTTCATAAATTTAATGTGGTTGCCTATTTACTCTTACTTGTTTCTTGTTTATCTAAAAATGAATTACATAGAGACGACACGACTAGGTATGTGTATTCGCAGTCGAATAATTCCTATATACACAGCGCTCCAAAATAATATAGATCATTTTAAATGTAAATATATATTTACATATATTTATTTAACAAGCTTGCGATGTATCAAATTATCTCCAGTCTTCCGTCTCTGTTCATATAAATACAGACATACATATGTATATATATATATATATATATATATTTATACACAATTATATATATATATATCCCTATATAGAAACATACATGCACACACACATACGCACATATATAAACGAATTATGCATCTGTTTGCTTATGTGTGTCCTTCTCTAATGTAATAATCAAACAAATTTCCTACTACCTCTTAACTTTCATTCCTCCGCTTACCTTCCGTTTACATGAGCACTTTTCTACTTGCAGGAGGAAAATAGACACAAACACTTATACACGCATATATGTATGTATTTATCTAAAACTTGTACGACTCTATTCTTTCTTTCTTTCTATCAGCCCTTTCACGCTTACTTCGTTCATTCCACTCTTCGTTCTTTCGTCCCCCTCTCTCACATTTCCTTGCCTTCTCTTCAGTCTCACTTCCCCATCTCTTTTCACTTCACTGTGTCCCTGTCTTTTTTCTCGCCGCTCCTTAATTCTTCTGACCCTCCGCATTTACCTCTCTCTCTTTACTCCCTACGTGACCGGTGTTCGGCTAAGCCTGTGCTTTCTTTCTTGTTTCGGCCGCCGTCCGTGCAACATCTATATTCCTCCCTCTGTCCGTGACATCTTGTATCCCTGCCGTAAGGCTTTATTTCTACATACGCCAGCTTAATTTAATTCTTTCTTAGTCGAAAGACACCTGTTATTATGTCCTGTTATTTGTATTTGTGTAACATTCTTCGTTTTTTTCCGTCCTTGTTTTCGTATGCATTCGCTGTTTTCTTCCAAGGAATCTATTGCTCTTAGCTTAGTTTTTCCAAGCTGGAGCAATCTCGAGTATAACAAGCCGAAATTGCAAAGATAATCTGGAACCCGACTGAAGAAAGAAAACTCTGAACGACCCATCCTTGTTTTCTTTGTATCGTCTATCTGGATATTTTGTTATCCCTTTTTTGTATCACCTAACTGTCTGGATGTTTTGCGTTCTTGTCCCATTTTGTATTTGTATATATTTTCGCTTACGTGATGAAGCTTTGTGATCTCCAGTGATGAAGATTTGTTTCGGCCTTTTTACCATATGGAACTATAATACTTGTTTCTGGAGCAATATATGAAACAAAATACGTATATATATAATAAATTCCACTTGTATTTATTTTCCAAGGTTTCAATCATTTTTGAAATCAGTATAAATTTATAAATTTAAATGCATTTTGAGTACTTAATTCAAGTACAATCCGCAATTTGCTTTTAAATACCATGTTTATAGCTAACGTTTGATGTCAAAATCTCGACAATCCTTTTTACATAGCCAGCTTACACATTACTCATTTTCAATATTTTTTGATGTGTTTGATATTTTGTTGGTAGCATTTTAAAATGTTGCCGATCTGCAAAGAGTAATACTTTGAACGTCTGTGAATTTAGTGATTGTTTTACTAACTCACGCAGAACACTTTAACGTTTAATAAGTTTTCCATTCATTTACAACACCAGGTTATTGAACACAATGCCTGCCTTCTCAGGCAAACGTGTTTTGGCATAACCACGGATCAGCCCAACCCTTGTTAGTGTAAGTGGAAACATAGGACCGATACACAAGGCTACTTCGATTTTACAGTTTGCTTGCACATGCAATACAAAAGTCCAAACTTATCACACACGTTGTCCCACTAGAGGTTTGTTTTAAAAGTACATAAGACAGTGGAATGCTCGGTATCTTACTATTTAGTTAAGTGAGAAGTAGATCGTTTAATTGGACCACTGCATATTCATATTTGAAATATTTGGAGCAACATGTACTCACATGTTATATAGATTTATAATGACCGATTAATGTGTTCATCTGATACTTTGATGTTTAAACGTGCTGTTGGCCTCGTATGAAAAGTTTTATTCAAATACTAATTTTTCCATATATTTAATTTCTTAGGCGGCGAGCTGGCAGAAAGGTTAGCACACCGGGCGAAATTCTTAGCAGTATTTCCTTCTGCGGTTACGTTCGGAGTTCAAATTCCGCCGAGCTCGACTATGCCTTTCGTCCTTTCGAGGTAGATAAATTAGGGACCAGTTACGCACTGGGGTCGATGTAATCGACTTAATCCCTTTGTCTGTCCTTGTTTTCCCCCTCTATCTTTAGCCCCTTGTGGGCAATAAAGAAATAAGAATGATTAGCACGCCGGGGAAAATGCTTAATAACATTTTGTCCGTGTTGTACGTTCTCAGTTCAAATTCTTTCGAGGTTGACGTTGCTCTTCATCTCTTCGAGATCGATGAAATAAGTACCAGTTGTGCACTAGGATCAATGTTATTGACTTACCCCCTTCTACAACATTACTGGCTATGTTCCATAATGGGAAACCAATATCTAATTTTAGGTAATTTATTATTAGCCTATTTATTATTACTCTTTAATTGTTTGTTAAATATTACCCACATTTTACATAATTCTCTTGTTGAGTTTATTGGATAAGAAGACAATTCGTTCTTAGATTTTCATAAATACATCTGTTGAGATTATTTAATACAGTATGCCTTCATAAACCAAATTCATGCCAGCTTAATTTCACAATTCATAAACGTTTTCCAAAGTGTCTCGAATGATCTTATATTATCATTCAACATCTTTTTGCGTATTGAATAGCGAAATGACATTATATGATTTCCAACACCCAGAATCTAAGGATATTATCAGCTTTTATTAATATTCAATTTATTAAATTTTTAATTACTTAAATTTTCAATATCTTAAATTGACATAATTCACTTAAATTCACTGCCACGAGCATGGTCGTTCTGTTGCCATGGACGCTGCATTCTCAAATGTTAAAAAATTTCAGTTCGCAATCACGTGGTTCTAGTCTCGATAAAATTGCATAGATTCCTCGACAAGTAATCGGATCGCCTTGGCTTTTGTGAGTGTTAATGTGCAGTCGGAAATTCGTTGGAAGCCTGAAGAATACATGTGAATGTATGACAAACTCTGCAAAAGAGATTCCACTGGAGAATAGTGTTGGAACACACACGTACCTGGAATGTTCAGCAGCTGTACGGGCTCACAACTGTATAGTCATAGTTGAAAGCGTCAGAGCGCAATTTTATTTTATCTCCATTTCTTTTCAACTTCGCGCGTTACATTAGTACTATCGTACTATCGTTACTTTCATATTTTGTATTAAAGATGGATTTCAACTTGTGTTTCGACATGTTTTTCTTTTTTTTTCTTTTATTTTCTCAATGATCGTGTGTAGACAATGCAGAATCTAACTGATAGTAACATCAGCACCTCAGGAGGGAATTTCTGAAACATGAAATGTTAGTACGTTACTTTCTAAAATGTACTTTTTTCCTTCACTGATCATTTTTAGTCTTTAGAATAAGATGGTTATATACGTGCATGCATGTATCTACGTATATATGTATGCATTTATGTATGTATGTATGTATGTATGCATGCATGAATATATGTATGTATGTATATATATACATGTATGTGTGTGTGTGTATGTATGTATGTATGTATATATTATATATGTATATATATATATATATATATATAATATATATATATATAATATATATATATATATATATAATATATATAATATATATATATATATATATATAATATATATATATTATATATATATATATATATATATAGATCAATAAATGGTGGGGTTGTGTTGACCGCACGTGGAGAAATGATAAGTAAGGAAAAATTTTTTTAAAAATGCAGAATGCTCAAATGAAAGAAAATTTTAATAAAATGAGAAAATGATAAAATATATAAATATATATTTATTCAACCGGTTTTCGTCCTTGTATGACTTGTCAAGAATATTTATGTTTTAAGAAGTTATTTTAAAAATTAGAAATGGGAAAAAAAGAAAATTGCATTGTTTTTTGTAAAAGAATAATGATAAAAATGTACAAAAATTAAAAAATAAGTTCTCCGATACATTGTGAGTTCGTTGTGTATCTTGAGTTTTATGGTTGTTTACCAAAAAATTACCTTGAGGTGTTAAGATCCAAAGGGATTAAGAGCATGTGATGTGTTGTGTTGTTAAATTCAGCATGTTGCAGGACAGGAAGTAGTAGTAATTGTGGTCCTGGTTCTTCAGTTCCTGTGTTGTGGGTAAGGGGAGACAACTCTTTTGAGTTCTTCAATAAAACCCAAATTATAAAACTATCATTTTAGCTTCATTTGCATTATCTTTTTTATATAATTGCTTGTTAACTTAACTTTCAGATTTTAACACTTTATTTATATTATTTTCTAATAATATAAATCTGCATAGACAATTGCATTTCAAATTGTCATATCATTTATAATAAAAATGATAGTAATAACAACAATAGTAAAAATGATATTTAAAGAATATAAGTTTTAGCTTGAAGTGATGAATGCATGGTATCTTTATATATTTGTGTTAGTCCATCCATGAAGAGTGAGGTAGAGAAAGGAAGTTTGATCAACGAGGAGTTTGCATATTAAGTTGTGTTTGGAATTTTTCAATAAAGAGATTCTCCTTGTTAATTCTCTCCTGTGTGGTGATCCCGTCTTTACATTGGTAGAAGGGGAATATATAGAATTTGGGGTTTAAGTCTTTAGCACATGAGTCTAAGTGGTCACTCAGTGGAATTTGTCGGTATTCCGGGAGATTTATTTGTTCTTTATGCACCGTTACTCGTTTACGTAACGGGAGACTCGTTTGTCCAACATAATTATGTTGGCAACCAGCGCATGTGAGGACGTAGATAAGGTTCTCGGAGGAACAGGAGAAGTTAGTCTTGATTTTAAACTTCGTACCTTGTTTGAAGGTAATTCAGAGCCTTCAAGTAGAAAGGGGCAGGTACCACAGTTTGAGCGTGCACATTTTTTTACTGTTGGGGGTGGATGTGGTGTGTGAAGTTTGGCATTTGTCAAGAGTTTTTTTAAAGATTTGTGTTGCCTTTTGCATTTGAGGATTTTGTGTGTATTTATAATGTTTTTCATTTTTGGGTCTGTTGACAGTAGACTGAGGTTTTGTATGATTGTGGTGTATGCTTCGATATTTTTGGGGTTGTGGGTGGAAATGTATGGAAGTATTTTGAGGTTGTGTGTGGTGTTAGGTTGGGTGGTTTTCAGTGTAGTGTTGTCTAGTTCTTTGGCGCGTTTTATTCCATACTCTATAAGGGTGGAGGGATATTGACGTTGTAATAGTGTTTTTTTGAGGTCTTGAAGGCGTATTTCTCGTGTTTTTGGATCCGAGACAATGGTGCATACCCTTTTAGCTAAATTGAAAGGGATATTTGTCTTGGTGTGTTTTGGGTGGCATGAACTAAAGAGGAGGTATTGTTGTGAGTCTGTAGGTTTGTGGTAGATGTCTGTTATGATTTGGTTCTTAGGTGTTTTTATAATTAGGAGATCAAGGAATGGGAGATGATGTTTGCTTAATTCCATAGTGAATTGGATGTTGGGATGTATGTTGTTTAGTATGGTTTTGAATTCCAGGAGTTTTTCATAAGGTTCTTTCCATATGATGAAACAATCATCTAAATACCTTTTCCAGTTTTCCATTAGGTAGGTGTGGAAAACATTATAAATACACACAAAATCCTCAAATGCAAAAGGCAACACAAATCTTTAAAAAAACTCTTGACAAATGCCAAACTTTACACACCACATCCACCCCCAACAGTAAAAAAATGTGCACGCTCAAACTGTGGTACCTGCCCCTTTCTACTTGAAGGCTCTGAATTTACCTTCAAACAAGGTACGAAGTTTAAAATCAAGACTAACTTCTCCTGTTCCTCCGAGAACCTTATCTACGTCCTCACATGCGCTGGTTGCCAACATAATTATGTTGGACAAACGAGTCTCCCGTTACGTAAACGAGTAACGGTGCATAAAGAACAAATAAATCTCCCGGAATACCGACAAATTCCACTGAGTGACCACTTAGACTCGTGCTAAAGACTTAAACCCCAAATTCTATATATTCCCCTTCTACCAATGTAAAGACGGGATCACCACACAGGAGAGAATTAACAAGGAGAATCTCTTTATTGAAAAATTCCAAACACAACTTAATATGCAAACTCCTCGTTGATCAAACTTCCTTTCTCTACCTCACTCTTCATGGATGGACTAACACAAATATATAAAGATACCATGCATTCATCACTTCAAGCTAAAACTTATATTCTTTAAATATCATTTTTACTATTGTTGTTATTACTATCATTTTTATTATAAATGATATGACAATTTGAAATGCAATTGTCTATGCAGATTTATATTATTAGAAAATAATATAAATAAAGTGTTAAAATCTGAAAGTTAAGTTAACAAGCAATTATATAAAAAAGATAATGCAAATGAAGCTAAAATGATAGTTTTATAATTTGGGTTTTATTGAAGAACTCAAAAGAGTTGTCTCCCCTTACCCACAACACAGGAACTGAAGAACCAGGACCACAATTACTACTACTTCCTGTCCTGCAACATGCTGAATTTAACAACACAACACATCACATGCTCTTAATCCCTTTGGATCTTAACACCTCAAGGTAATTTTTGGTAAACAACCATAAAACTCAAGATACACAACGAACTCACAATGTATCGGAGAACTTATTTTTTAATTTTTGTACATTTTTATCATTATTCTTTTACAAAAAACAATGCAATTTTCTTTTTTTCCCCTTTCTAATTTTTAAAATAACTTCTTAAAACATAAATATTCTTGACAAGTCATACAAGGACGAAAACCGGTTGAATAAATATATATTTATATATTTTATCATTTTCTCATTTTATTAAAATTTTCTTTCATTTGAGCATTCTGCATTTTTAAAAAAATTTTTCCTTACTATATATATATATATATATATATATAATAAAAATTTAACAAATAAAATATATGCATACATACACACATATATGTACATACCTACATCTATATGTATATATACATGCATATATATATATATATAATATATATATATATATATATATATAGGGTACAGGACACCACAAATAAACGTAGAACACAACGAGAAACGAAGACATAAAAACAAACAAGGAAACGGACTTTTTTAACAACACAAAAACAGAGTACAAGACAAACAATACAAGGAATATTCCACTTCATCAGCTGCCCCTGGTTCGACTCAATGCGTGTTTATATATATATGTGTGTGTGTGTGTGTGTGTGTGTGTGTGTGTGCGTGTGTGTTTATGTATATATAAATATAGCTATACAAATTATGGTGATCTAAACGATTACGTACGCTAGGTAAGTGTTGTAACGAATTACTAGGGCTCTAACGTTATAGCCAAGACGGTATTTGTGGAGCCCTTGCAGATTTCCGATGCAGCAGATATATAATTGCTAAACAGGACATCAAACATTAATGCGAAGCAAACATCTCAAGTCATATATAATATTATTACAGGAAGAAATTCGAAATCTTACAGCTGTTTCTGGGATATCCTCGAGTATGGGATCTTCCGTTATCAGATACCTGCACACGGCTATATCGCACACACACGCGCACACAAAAAAATCATATACGCGTTTATATACGCACATGCAGAAGAAAAAAACAAGGCTAAAAGCCTAATACAGAAAAATGTGTAAAAAAAGTCTAAAATGTAAGGAATAAGAGTAAAACACGTCTATATACGCACATACTCGCATGCACGCACACACACACACACACGTCTATATACGCACATAGACGTACACACGCCCACATCAACACGCGCGCACGAAAAATTCCATATACACGTCTATATACGCACACGAAAAATGCATTTTCATAGCATCTTTTTCGATGGCCGGATAACTGAAGAGATGCCGGTGTGGGTCTCCGTCCTGACATTCGAAACTTGGAGCTTTATCATGACTACCGAATAAATGTCACATATTATATTTACACACACACACACACACCACATATATGTATATATGTATGGAGGCAGTGACATCTCACGGAATTAGTGACTAGTGATCGAGACGTTTGTAATACACTGTGCTTGAGAAGATCTGTCAAGTCAAGTAAGATCGTAGTTAACCGCGATGACTATGTTGCGTAAATGCCATAGATGCCAGTGGCACGTAAAAAGCAGCCACTACACTCTTGGAGAGGTTGGCGTTAGGAAGAGCATCCATTTGTGAAAACCATGCCAAATCAGAATGGAACCTGGTGTAGCTCCCCAGCTTCCCAGTTTTTCAGTCCAACCCATTCCAGCATGGAAAACAGACGTTAAATGCAATTCATGATGATGATGATGATATATATATATATATATATCATTCTCACCGTCTGGGTTCTTAGATAGACAGATTGACAGACAACGAAAATCATGTATGCGCCTGTTTCTGCAGAATATTTAGAAAATACGCATATTCATATCAATAATTGAAAAAAATGTTTCCTATTCGGCGTACTATAAACACACAAATATATATACATGTACACTCACTGACACGTGTACATGCAGGTTCCAGACACAATTTTCCCATATCCACAGATGTGTGCAAAAGTTGCTGCAATGCAGGCGGAGATTCGCTGCCTGTGAATGCAGAATGTTATAGTTAGAGAAAATATACTGGGTACTTACATTATACCGGTTACAATAGTCAATAACTAACCGGATAACACGAATGCAAAAATCGAACACTTTATGTTGATTTTACGTTATCCTTGTCGCATTGCTCTGGATACAATATATGTACGTAATTATTCATGTACAACGCACACGCTCACTCATTCACTCACTTACACGCAGACATACACACACTCGCTTTACTTCTGTTTGTCAGTGTATCTGTGTGTATTTGCATGTGTATATATATTTATCTATCTATCTGTGTATAGGTGTGAATGTATGGTATGTCTCTGTATGTATTTCCTTATGATGCCTTTCTGTATGTATATGGACTAATATTTGTATGAATTTGTATGAATGTATATATATATATATATATATATATATATATATATATATATATAGATATATCATACATACAACACACACACACACACACACACACATACACACACACATACACACACACACACACACACACACATATATATATATATATATATATATATGTATTTGTATGTATGTATATATGTCTCTCTATCTATGTCTCTCTGCATACACACACACGCATACACACACATATTTATATATATATATATACATATCTCTCTCTCTGTATATATTCATATATAGATACATACATATATATACACACATATGTGTATATATATCTATATATATATATATATATATGTGTGTGTTTGTATATGTATATATACACACTCATATATGGGCTAAAGTTTTGGTGTAATTGTGATATTGCTTCCGTGACTAATGTCTCATAGTTTGATGTGTCTATTGTTTTGGATATATGAATAAATATTTATGAAGTTTTTTTGGCAACAATTATGAAAGACTACTAACATATTCTGTACTTGACTCAGGGCGGAAAATGCTGTTTTTAAGTAGAGCGAATCGGTGCTGACTCGGATGTATGCAGGGATATTAACCCATGTACGTCTTGCCCGAAATTTGCAGAGCTTAGCAGCAGATCAAAGCTATATTACTTACATTGAGTTACACCTATTTTTCGCTAATTTACCTATCATTCCATGTTCAAAGCCTTGTCCACGATACTCGCATATGTGAGATTACCGACGGATAGCCGTGTTGAATGAGGGTGTGTAATTCCGACCGCTGTTTTACTGTATACTGTAGAGGTATTAGGGTGTTGACCATAATACATGCGTTATTGTATTAATATAAACGATAGAGGGAATCATACGTAGAGAAATATGATATACTAATGAAGACCGGGGTCTTTTAGGATGCAAGGCATTCACACGGGGCTCCTGATAAAAGCGAAGTACATCAAAGATAGTTCTTTTCTTAATGCGTCACGTTGAAAGACATATTGCGAAAATGGAAATTGTGTATGCATGTGTGTGAGTATAAATAGATGTATATATAGATATGTATGTATGTATGTATGTATGTATGTATGTATGTAGTATGTATGTATGTATGTATGCATACATATGTATATATATATATATATATATATATATATATATATATATATATATATATATTTAAAAAATAGGATAAAATCTGAATAAGAAATCTTAACAAGAATTTATCAAGTAGTTAGCGTGAAAAACCTCATAGAGAAAAAAAAACTGTAAATTTTTTTCTTCGAAAATATTTATTTATATTGTATAGAGGGCATTATTACACATAAATGCCTCACGATAGGAGGGACAATTAAGTAGTTATGGCTTTAACAGTCCCTCCTAGCGTGCAGCATTTATGTGTAATAATGCCCTCTATACAATATATATATTATATATATATATATATATATATATATATATAAAACATAGATAGATAGATAGACGATCAGATAGACAGACAGTTAGATAAACAGATTGATACATAGATATACATATATATGTGGATATATATGCATATACATATGAATATGTACACAAACATGCATATAATTATATATATATATATATATATATATATGTATATTATAACCGAATTATCCATTATCCATACTAGGATAATTTATTCTACTACTTAAACATATATATATATATATATATATATATATGTACAGATAAATGAACTATAAAACCGAGACTATTATGCAGTTACGTAATATCGTAATTCCTGGTTCGTATACCACGTAAGATTATGTACCAGGTTACGTATACACACTTATACACACATACTGGAACTACACATTGACAGGATACCAAACATGCTTATTGAGTAATCTAATGATGGCAGGAAACTTTGCATACTACCAACTGATTTGGAGATTAGAATGTAACTATTTCAATTTATGTAGGAGACTGTGTTTGGATAATTTTTTATGAACAGTTTTATATGCTTCTACATAATATCTGAATTACATTACTCCATTGAAAGTTTTACATTTAGATTTTTACTTGCGTATTACCTGTATGAAATATAATACTAATGTTTTATAACCTTTACAGGTGCAGTGACCTTTTGCTGCGGATCCTCTCACCTCTTGTCCTATCACGTATTGATTATTTGTTCTTAAGAGATCATACGGAATGAGAGTGTTCGTTAAGTGGTCCTAATAATCTGATGGGTTGATCTTTCTCGGTGAGATATGTCGTTTGATATGAAGAAGGGTTTTTGTTTGTATGAATGTTTTCAATATTTGTATGGCGGATAGTGTTTATATCTCAATGTTGTGAATTTGTAAATCACGAAAATTCATATTGGAAGTATAACTATAAAGAGGGCAATTTCGTTACGACAGTTGGTTCCATTGCTTCAGAATTTGCATAAAGTTGCGTGCTTCTCTTTGTTGGAGAATATAAATGTGAAACAATATCCGTGTGTGTGTTAAGCTCCCATATTATTTAAGTGTAGTTATTCGGTCCTACGTCCGTAAAATTATATACCCTGTATATTTTTATTGACAATAGCAATTTCATTTTGCATTTTCACCTAATCTTGACAACTGAGTGACATTGCCTTTAAACAAGAGATGAATATTAAGGATATTTTATGATGACCGTTTAAAATATAGTTGCTCCTTCCCATTTTTGCAATTACTGTATGGGCATCTATATGTCCAATTTTTTATTACGTCATTCATTTAAGAAATTTAACTATATCAAGGAGGTTACAAAATGGCATTTTATTTCAATACAGGCAATCATTTCACCAACGTATTACCAATGTATCATTCATTTTGCTTCAATAGTTTGTCATTTTCAATAATTCTCAAGAACATTACATTAATTTCAAATAATCTCATATTTTTAAAATTATTTCCAAACAAAAGAATGAAGGACAGATAAATACTTGATAGAATCGTAAATTTCTTCACTTTTACTTTCGCCCTTGTTAGAAATTTCACCTTAAGTTGGTAATTTTTACGTCAATTGGGTAATTTAGAATCACATAGATATCAAGTTATTTTATCTCACTTCAGTCACATGCACTTTGATCTATAATTAAAGAGAAAATTCATGAAGGAAGTCTCTGTTCGTCACATTATGTAGACCGCTCGCCTTTGTGATAAGAATTTCAAAGATGTCAAACCTATTGCCACAAGAAATATATTAAAATATACTCCATCCCCGAATTTGTCTCATCATTCCACACTTTTTTCTATCAACGTGAAATGTAGGGCAATTTTGTTAAAGTACATTCCACTATTATGATTGTGTCAATTCAATCGAATATACTTACTTCTTTCGCCTACTAGCATCGACTGAAACACAATTTGCATTTCCTAATGTGTATTAATTTGGTCTATTGAGTTGGTGTATATCACACATCTGCAAATTATTCTTTAAAATATCACTCGTACAAGAAAAGATACCTCATGAGGTATAATTAAATGTGAAAGATATTTAGTGAGAAGAAGTAACAGATATGAAGTTCACATTCAAACTTCTACAAGTCTACTCTGTTAATATATTTTCATTTGTTCCTCGGCATTTTAGAATCGAGAATGGGTTTGATACAATCATGTAATTGACAGCATAATATTTCAACGCCATGAAAGGCAGTCAATCAATCTTTTAGCAAAATATAGAATTACATTTCAACAGAATACAAATTTGCTCAATACGAAGTAAAACTTAGATAAAAATTCCAACGGCACCTACAAAAGAATAGAAGAACTGTGAGACAGTCTGGATATCTACAAAAGGCTGAAATCATTTTAAAATTTCGTGTTTGAAAAACGACATACATAAAAATAAATCATCCTACAAAAAGTGATATGTATGTGTGTGTGTGTAAATATATATATACATATATATATATATAAAAATATATATATATATATATATATATATATATATATATATATATATATATATCTATATATAGAGACAGCAATAGCGGTGCCCCAGCATGGCCACAGCTCATGAGCTGAAACTAGAATCAATCAATCAATCAATCATATATAAATAAATAAATGAGAGAATGGAGTCGAACGACGATTTAACAAAATTCCTTTATTCTCGACATATGTTTCGAAGACTGCATATTCCTAATTCCGAAGGAATAAGGGGTGCATTATGCCGCCTTCTCATCAGGAAAGACAAGGAACTATGGACACCGTGTGGGCAGTCATCTAAAACTTTTTGTTCGTCATGATGCTGACATAAGTTCCTTGTCTTTCCTGATGAGAAGGCGGCATAATGCACCCCTTATTCCTTCGGAATTAGTAATATGCAGTCTTCGAAACATATGTCGAGAATAAAGGAATTTTGTTAAATCGTCGTTCGACTCCATTCTCTCATTTATTTAGAGTAAAAATACACACAAATTTCCACACGAAAGCACGTGATTTCTGCCCTTGGCATGTAGCTTCAACCGTGTTTTCTGACGGGAATTTGCTACCCAGGTATCGGTTAACCGAGTTATCCATACTAGGATAATTCATTCAACTACTTAAATATTTATATATATATTCTTATTCGCATACCCGGTGAACCTGGTTGCCTATCGCTTCGAAACATATTTTGGAAGTATAAATGATTTGAATAGCACGTGCGTTTGTCTCCATTTCTTAATTTATCCATGTTATATAAAAACATTTCATTTTAACCATGCAATTTCTACATTTATAGGTAGTCTGCAATATTTGGCACATTTGTGAATTTTTACTACTCTGGTAACTATTTATTTACGTTTTCTTCTTATTTGTACACATTGAAAATATATACATCCATTAAATATATATATATATATATATATATATACATCCATTAAATCTCTCTCTCTCTCTCTCTCTCTCTCTCTCTGTCTCTCTCTCTCTCTCTCTCTCTCTATATATATATATATATATATATATATATATATATACATCCATTAAATATATATATATATATATATATATTATATATATATATAGGCGTAGAAGTGGCTGAGTGATAAGTAGCTTGCTCATCAACCACATGGTTCCGGGTTCAGTCCCACTGCGTGGCACCTTGGGCATGTGTCTTCTGCTATAGCCTCGGGCCGACCAAAGCCTTGTGAGTGGATTTGGTATATATATATATGTATGTGTGTGTGTATGTTTGTGTGTCTGTCTTTGCCCCCCTCCCCAACATCGCTTGACAACCGAAGTTGGTGTGTTTAGGTCCCCGTAAATTCGCTGTTCGGTAAAAGAGAATGATAGAATAAAGACTAGACTTACAAAGAATAAGTCCTGGGGTCGATTTGCTCGACTAAAAGTGGTGCTCCAGCATGGCCACAGTCAAATGAGTGAAACGAGTAAAAGAGTAAAAGAGAATATATGTATATGTATATACATACATATATATATATACATATATACATATACGTACATATGTATGTAAATGCATATACATACATGTACGCACACACATATATATATCAGTAATAACAAAGGGTAAAATTAATTAATTAAGAAGTAATCAATAATTTCACCAAGTAGAGGTCGGCATCAAAAATGGACCATTTTATGGTAAACTTAAGTAATACTAAATAATTAGGGTTCAGCAAAAAATTCCTAAGAAATAGCTACCGTTTTTGGCTGCTTTTTCTAAGCTTCGGTATGTGGTAAAGCAATTTTTTGCTGAGCCCTAATTATTTAGTATATATCTATATATATATATATATATATATATATATATATATATATATATATATATATATATATATATATATATATATATATATATATAGATATAATATATATATATATATATATAATATATTATATGTATATGTATATATATATATATAAACAAGAAGGGTAGTAATATTATTTACTACCAGGTGCCCAGCACAAAAGACGAATTAGTCATAAGACAAAAATATTATTCATATAGAAATATTATTCATGTAGTTTATACATTAAGGGCTCCTAAATTAAGATGCCGAGTGCTGGAACACAAAAGGGGATGAATTTATCGAGAGTGAAAATCAAAAACGTTTACCGATAACTTTTACAACTCGAACCGCGGTTTCTGCTTCTTTCTAGCAAAACACAGAATATGTTTGCTAAGGCTAGCTTCATCAGCGAGTCGCCTAAATTTAATCGAGGTCTGCAGCGATGTGGGACCATGTGTTGAACCCGACTACTAGCAGATCTTAACTTTTCAAATCTCTGCGCAGACGCAAAACTCACACGGCAGTATCGGGCATGCCGGGAGGAATTTTACGAATCAATCCATCATGTAATATGCGAATATAAACAAGAAGGGCAGTAATATTATTTACTACCAGGTGCCCAACACAAAAGACGATATGTCATAAGACAAAAATATTATTCATATAGAAAAATATTATTCATGTAGTTATACACAAGGGCTCCTAAATTAAGATGCCGAGTGCTGGAACACAAAAAGGGGATGAATTTATCGAGAGTGAAAATCAAAAACGTTTACCGATAACTTTTACAACTCGACCGCGGTTTCTGCTTCTTTCTAGCAAAACACAGAATATGTTGCTAAGCTAGCTTCATCAGCGAGTCGCCTAAATTATCGAGGTCTGCAGCGATGTGGGACCATGTGTGAACCCGACTACTAGCAGATCTAACTTTTCAAATCTCTGCGCAGACGCAAAACTCACACGCAGTATCGGGCATGCCGGGAGGAATTTTACGAATCAATCCATCATGTAATATGCGAATATAAACAAGAAGGGTAGTAATATTATTTACTACCAGGTAATATATATATATATATATATATATATATATATATACATGCATATAAGGGTGTGAGTGTGTTTGCACGTGTGCGTGTATGTATGTATATCAATCATCAGCTAAAATTATGATCAATTCAAATGTTTAGAAACTCAGATTCTTTTCACATTAACCTGCATTTTGATGGAAGTCCTTTGTGTATCATTGACACACCGAGAGGAATAAATGATGCGTTATGTTGCAGTAATTTACTCCACGTTCAGTGTATAGCTCCGTAAATGGTAACTGTGTGATATTTTCGATCTCAAAGGTTTCCACCCACTGTAACACTATATTGTTTTGAATTAGAGGAAGCATTTCATAAGAAACACTTCATGTCTTATAATCACATTCTCACAATCATATACACACGCATACATATACACATACAAAGACACACACACATACACACATATACACATATATATATATATATGTATATAGTTCGTAATTTTATACCGCACGGTATATTCTATATGAGTGTCTATTTATTAGCTCTCATATCAATAGATAACCGTAGAATGCTGTACATATATGTACACACACATACAAACACACAAACACGCACATACACACACACACACATATGCGTATATATATGTATCTCTCTCTCTTTTTCCCTCTTTGCATATATGTGTGTGTGTATGTAAGGATGTATGCATGAATATACGTTATTCTAGTAGCATACGTTCTGCAGTCCAGCTTGGATATAAAATGATTTATTGAAATCGTAACTGAATTAGATCAGAAAAGTCGTATTTAGTTATTATGGTAAATCAGAATTCCGGTTATAAACAAACGTTTACACATAAACTGGAGGAAATATTAATATGAGCAGGTTAGTTTCCTTAACTTTGAATCCATATGATAATAAATATTTTCGTTTGGTAATAAAGGAAACATCATAAGCATTCCGAAAATACGCCCATAAACAATTTCAATAAAATTACTTACACTACACTTTCAAATGCACCGAAACATCGGTAAAATTCGGGATTTTGAAATTGGGTTATTTGTGCTGAAATCAAACATTTGATTACAACATGATTATATTTTGTTTAGATATGATAACTGATTTTACTAACCAAACATGTGCTTAATGTGTCAAAGATCAAGAGCAGCTCTTAGGACTCCAGACATGAACACGTTCCTTTCAGCCCACCTATCAGCTTAAAAATGTATAGGCAATTGGATAAGCATGGTTTTAAATAGACCCTGCTCAAAATACATAAAGATAGTTAAGCTGCTCGAGCAAAGCTTAGCAAGGGCTAAACAAATTTATTAGATTTGCATGTTCTCCAGGAATAAAGTTTTTATAATTTTAAGATATATTAAGGTTCTTTTTCTTCTTCTTAGAAACGTATCTTACGTTTCATGGTTTTAGAATTGCTTTTTAACTCGTTTGCCATAATGAATAGCTAAAAGTGTTAACTATAAAATCGCTGTCTAATAGTGATACATGATTATGTAAGAAAATCAGATCTTTAATTATATTACATTGCAAATTCTGATCAGAATTGGCTGTGTGGTAAGCAGCTTGTCACCAACCACATGGTCCTGGATTCAGTCCCACTGCGTGGTACCTTCAGCAAGTCTGCTATGGCCTGGGGTCGATCAAAGCCTTGTGAGTGGACTTGGTAGACGGAAACTGGAAGAAGCCCGTCGTATATGTATGTATATATATATATATAATATATATATATATATATGTGTGTGTGTGTGTACGTGTGTTTGTGTGTCTGTGTTTGTACCCCCAACATGTATGTATGTATGTATGTATGTATGTATGTATGTATGTATGTATGTATGTATGTATGTATGTATGTATGCATGCAAGTATGTATGTATGTATGTTGTATGTATGTATGTATGTATGTATGTATGTGTGTGTGTGTATGTGTGTATGTATGTATGTATGTATGTATGTATGTATGTATGCGTGTATGTTTGGGTGCCTTTGTTTATCCCCTCAACATCGCTTGGCAACCGATGCTGGTGTGTTTACGTTCCCGTAACTTAGCGATTTGGCATAAGAGCCTGATAGAATTACAAAAATTAAGTCCTGGTGTCGATTTGCTCGACTAAAGGCGATGCTCCAGCATGGCTGCAGTCACATGACTGAAACACGTAAAAGAGTAAAAGAGTATATCTTAGATATACTTGGGTAATATGCCTGTGTTATTTTTACATATTATTCCAAACAACATTATGGAATTTTGATGCAAGTCCACTCTTGACTTGGGTGTTAGTTTCTTAGGTTCTTATAATAATGATCCGAAAAATTATTGCTGTAAGTGATATTTCCAGAATGCTGACATATTATATCAACGACAGCCCGGTTTTTTTATTCCTAGAATTTTCACAGATTTTCAGAAGTCATTTCGAACATTTGAAAATTTAGAATATCCGAAATTGAAACGACTGGATACTGTTTCACAATCTAGAAATGTAGAATGCTTATGTTTATATATATATTTAATGAACTCTACTTCAGCTGAAAGCTGAATTGGCCATTCTTTTGTTATTTTAGACATTGCTGGAATAGTTTTTTATCCATAATACTGTGGTCCTTTGGGTTGTTATTCTTAAATAAAGTAATACACACGATTGGCCGATAGCGTATCGTTTCAAAGACGACCAATCTTAAAATCCCTTCATACCACAGATGCATTTTGGTTACAAGTATACCAACAGTCGGTCACTGTTTTAAATTAGCAGAAATAATAATATACAAAAGCTAAAGAAAAGATTTAAAGATAAAATCTTGCATTTTCCTATCAAAACAAAATCACGGAAAAAATATATTACAGCAAAATGCAGCAGATGAGAAAATACAATCTTGTGTCAATAAAGGAAAACGAATCATTAAGTAAGTATAAATAACATACATTCATGTACGTAGTTTATTACAATACACTCACACACACTCACACACATGCGCACATACTCACTCACACATGCACACACACACACACACACACACACACACTCATACACACACGCACACAGATACATGCACATACTAACACACTCACACACATTAACAGTTTAGATCAAGATCGGATCCTGAAACGAAAATTTTGGTACGAGTGATATGTCGAATGCATTTTCTGAGTGTCACGATTTTCCCTGCTTCAAGAAAAAGTTGGTTTTCCTTGCACGAGAAACAAAGGTTACTCACAATGGGGTGTTCATATTACGTAGTAGAATCAATGGTTGCCGACTGCCGGTGATGTTTACTGACTACTGGATTTGTGATTAGTAGTGATTACATAATGCAACTGGGTGCGACTGCTACAGACAGCAATAGGATTAACGACTGACAATATATATTAGACGGAATAAACTACAGCATAGTATATAGGAATAGGAGGCCGGCGAGCTGGCAGAATGGTTTGCACGCCGGGCGAACGTTCTGAGTTCAAATTCCGCCGAGGTCGACTTTGCCTTTCATCCTTTTGGGCTCGATTAAATAAGTACCAGTTACGCACTGGGGTCGATATAATCGACTTAATCCGTTTGTTTGTCCTTTCTGTGTTTAACCCCTCGTGGGTAGTAAAGAAATAGGTATATAAGAATAGGCTTTCTGCTCTGAAGGTAACTCCAGTCTCTAAAACTTTATAGAAATATCACTAATGATTTGGAAGTCACTTTTAGGGATTTCTCTCTAAATGTATATAGAAAATATTAACAGTTAAAGAGTCGAAATTAAGGGATTTTATCAACAATCACTAGTTTAAAATTAGCCGCTAAGGACCCCGACTTGTGGATGTAGAATCACAACTTTCTGTTTTCTTTTAATTAATCGTTTATTGATTTTCTGTAGTTTTTACTACCAAGATGTTCACTGTTCAGTCCATGCCATTAATAAAAAATCAGAATCATACACGTACTACTAGAATACGAAAGCAATAACAAAGCATATAAACCCTGCATTTTATACTGATTCCCTCTCGCTACAGAACCACTCACTATTTCCTTCATCAATCAGTATCAATCGTACAGAAGAGCGTATAACATTTACTAGCCGCTCGATTTTGCAGCAGCTAAGAACAACAGACACTACTACGCTATTTAAACCTACTTTTTCAGAAAATATGTACCAGGCGTAGGAGTGTCTGTGTGGTAAGTAGCTTCTTCTTGGCCAAGTGTCTTCCACTTTAGCCTCGGGCCGACCAAAGGGTAGACGAAAACTGAAAGAAACCTGTCGTATATATATGTATATATATATACATATATATATACATATATATATACATATATATACACATATATATACACATATATATACATATATATATACATATATATATAACATATATATATACATATATATACATATATATATATACATATATATATACATATATATATACATATATATATATATATTATACATATATATATATACATATATATATATATACATATATATATACATACATATATATATATATATATATATAATATATATATATATATGTATATATATATACATATATATATGTATGCGCATGGCTCAGTGGTTAGAGCGTCGAGCTTACGATCGTGAGGTTGTGAGCTCGAATCCCGGACCGGGCTGCGTGTTGTGTTCTTGAGCAAGGCACTTTATTTCACGTTGCTCCAGTTCACTCAGCTGTAGAAATGAGTTGCGACGTCACTGGTGCCAAGCTGTATCGACCTTTGTCTTTCCCTTGGATAACACTGGTGGTGTGGAGAGGGGAGGCTGGTATGCATGGACGACTGCTGGCCTTCCATAAACAACCTTGCCCGGACTTGTATCTAGGAAGGTAACTTCTAGGTGCAATCCCATGGTCATTCATGACCGAAGGGGGTCTTTACATATATATATGTATGTGTGTGTGTGTGTGTGTGTGTGTGTGTGTGTGTGTTAGTGTATATGTTTGTATGTCTGTGTTTGTTTCCCCAACATCGCTTGACAATGCTGGTGAGTTTACGTCCCCGTAACTTAGCGTTTCGGCAAAATAGACTGATAGAATAAGTACTAGGCTTACAAAGAATAAGTTCTGGGGTCGAATTGGTCGACTAAATGACTGAAACAATAAAAGAGTAAAAGTGTAATCATATAATGAAAATTAGCCTTGGCTATAAACGAACATTTTGCTCCTCAGTAAAACGTTGTGTAATGAGATCTTATATTAGAGATAAATACACACTGTACAAGACGTAATATTATATACTTCTTTTTGTATACCTCTCCATCTACTGCATGCATCCACTCCCTACTCACTTCCTCTCTCTCTCTCTCTCTCTCTCTCTCTTCCTTTCTCTGTACCTTCTAATTTGTCAGTATATAAAACTATGTACGTCAATCACGACCGAGTTATGACATGATGGCATGAACCACGTTTTTCTAATTGCTTCAGGTTACAATATGGTTGGCCTTTCCATTTTAGATGCAGCGGAACATCAAATGTGCAACAGCTGGGAAGAGAGCGAGCGAAAGAGAGAAGGGGAGCGAATGGAAAGAGAGAGAGAGAGAGAGAGAGATAGAGAGAGAGAGTGAGGGAAAGAGAGAGCGAGAGAAAGAAAGAGAGAGAGAAGGTAAGAGAGAGCCGCACAAGCACTTGATAGAATGCAACCCACGCCCCGGCTAAGATCGAACGCTCAAATTTTTGGTCACGAGTATACCTGCGCATGCATACAAATGTGCGAGCATTTATAACTATATGCATATATATATATATATACTATACATACACACACACACGTATATATATATATATATATATATATTTTTAAATTTATTTTTATCTAGTTTCAGCTCACAATTTATATATATCTTCTGATTTATATATATCTTCTGATTAAGTGAAATAAAAAAGACTGAAGTACAAATAAGTACATATCCACAAAGGCCTGCATGCATACGCATATTATCCCACCTAAAGATAAATATATATATATATATATATGTATATATATATATATATATATATATATATATATTATATATATATATATATATATATAATATATATATATAGATAGATAGATAGATAGATAGATAGATAGATAGATAGATAGACAGACAGATGGATAGATGAATTGATATTGATTCTAATAGGCAAAGAGCACACGGATATTACAGGGAATGTTATCTCTACAATACAAGATATATGCTGTCAAGTCACAGCGGGGTTCTTCGATAAATGTAAAGCTTCAGCATGTTATAGTTTCTTAGATGTGAACATAGAAATAATATTTTTTCATGCTTTTAAAAGAACACGAAAGTCGTTGAATGCATTCTCTGTTTTGAAGCTGCATTGTGATGCATGCAAATATAAACAATTTGTTTACTGTTTGTTTATTATTTTATTTTGGTTGTACGAAAACACTATCTGCAAAAAGTATCACTAAAAATATCGAAAGTAGCAGTGTATCAGTATTATGCAAATTCACTGAAATATTTGAAGGAAAAAAACGTTGAGATACAGACGACCTGTGTAAAATATGCTTTCATAACGTTTTGGGTAATGTAACACTATTTAGTCAATCTTAATTTACACTTGATAATGTAAGGGAACCATTGCATGTGATCTCATGGGTTGCTTTTACGCTAATTTTTGCGTTGAAGAATATGGCAAAAGTTTCATCTCGATTATAAGACTCATCCAAATTTATCCTTAATTTCTTTGCCATATATTTTGGGTCATCTTATATATCATGTGTTTTTTCAATTGCATGAATTAAAAGTCGGAGAGCGACGTGATAAATTACCTGAAGCAACTTGCTATAGAAGCAGTTAGTATATTTTACCTTGTACTTATTCTTAGTCCAAGTTTTGAAGAGTGTAGATCGATTCTAGCAGTTATTTTTTCAAAGCTATAATGGAAGTGACAAAGACGCATATTCGGCGTATTTTGCTTTATGAATTCAATAAAGGCAACAACTCAATGGAAAGTGTGAGGAATATTAATGCAGTATGTGGGGATCGAATAATATGCGTTTAGCCAGTGTCAACGGTGGTTCCAGAAATTCCGAGTCGGAATCTACAGCCTAGATGACGAGACTCGTCCTGGAAGATCAATGGAACTCGACGAGGATGTCCTGAAAACTCTGGGGGAACAAAATTCCATCGTAACCGTTGAAGAACTAGCAGAGAAGCTCGGATTTGGTCATTAAAGCATTTATCAACACCTACGTATCATCGGAAAAGTCAGCAAATTGAATCAATTGGTTCCCCACAAACTTTCCAAATCTAATCGCGCACAGAGAGTGAATGTGTGCTTTTCTTTGCTATCACGTCTCACTAATGAAACTTTTTTCGACAGAATAGTGACTGGTGACGAGAAATTGGTTCGCTATAAATGCGTCAAGCGCCGGAGAGAGTGGGTAGGGAACAGAGAAACACCGGCACCCCAGTCTAAAGTCCGTCTCCCCACACGCAAGATTTTGTTATCTGTTTGGTGGGATATTATGCTGCCATAATCTTTGCCTTCAGATCATCTTTGATGTTACAAGGAGTTTTGTTGGTCTCTTGCTCAACTGCACCCCACACATAATAATCAAGGAGTGTGGCGGTGCAGTCTTGGGAGTAAGATGACCAGATCTAAGAGTGCTGTGGTCGCTGAAATTGTTTGACAACTATGACTGGGTTCTCCAGCTTCTGTGGCTTGGTTCAGAGTCCTGTTGCCATTATAGGGTTTTCCAGCAGCCACCCTCTTGTGTCCGAGCAGCACTACCACCTCCAGGCACTTGATGTAGGCTTCTGCGTAGAGCCTGAGGCCATGTGGGAAGATGTATGGAAGCATAACGTCGCTATCACTATGATGTTGACTGATGTTTAATTTTTATCGCTATCGGTACATGTTTTGGGGACACGGTAGGCCAACGGTTTGTTCTGTGTGTTCATCAGCTGATCCTGACAAAATCTTTTCGCGTCTGAGAAAAACCAAAATATGTTCGCTTGGAGGTGCAGCTTGAGTTTGTTCAAAAGCTTTGTAGCGCGGTCTTTCCTCCTGTCCTTGGTGGCTTAAGATAAACATTTTTCCTTTCTCATCTCGTAGGAGGGATGTCTTCATGCATCGCCTGCTTGATAAGAAACTCAGACACTCCTGAGTCCCTGTCGATGGACCTGATTGACTTGGAGGGATTGTTGTCAGTCATGTCCTGGATCTCACCAACAAATTCAGGTGTTCTTTTCTTATCAGAACCATCGGAATGAGTTTTCCGAGTAGCTATACCTTCGTAATCACCATTAGTCTCATCCAACTCATTTCGAATCCTCTGCACTGTCCTCAGATTGACACCCAAACATTTTGAAATGTTCGTATTGGATCTTCTGGCCTGAAAGCCAAGCAGTACAGCATATCATTTGCAAATTTCTAGCGAGGTGAATTACGTCATGGTGCTGTTTTTCTCACAGACGGTGTCAAACTGACCCTAATATATAGTGTAGTCGACAAATTCAAAACAAACAATGCGCATGCGCGAAATTGATAATATAAGATGGCAACAATTTACCCATCGTATGTTGTATACCAGCACACAATATTTTGCTCTAGGTTTCTTGTTAAATAGCATCATGTTTAAATGTTTAGTCGATCATACTGCCCTTAATATTCATCCTTCTGTACTGTTACTTATTAAAGATATATGTCATGTATGTACTATAGCTACTGTTTAATTGGTGATTTATATAGTAATTTATTGTTAAATATTGTTAAATCGATAGTTAAATGTATTGTTAAATAGATCTTTTATACTATGAGATGAGAATACTTTACAGGAAATTTATCTCTAAATCTTCGAGAAGTTTTTGATAAATATTTAATCTGGAACCCATAGATTTCACTAACACCTCATCCTGAAAGAAAAATGTGCATAAATAAATTAAAAAATGAACGCAGGCTTGTAACGAAAGGCCTTTAAAGATCACTAATTAGTCCTTCTCTGCACTCATGTAGATTATATTGTCAAAGATATGGTAAGTGGATTGGCATTTAGCAAACAAAATTTGTTTGAGCGGACACGACGTATTCGATTAGCAATGTTAGTAAAGTGTAGTAAAACAGAACAAAAAAAGATTGATTTGCTGTCGCATTTGGACGTGAAACGTGATGTGCGATCACGAGTACGAGTAAGCGAAACTCATTTACATGCATTTCGGTTAATGCCTACTATCAATGCTGACGAGCTTTGTAGCTTAGGTCATTTATCTTACCTGGTTATTGAAGCTCACTGCATTAGGTAGAAACACATAGCACAGTGATAGTGGCATAATTCAAAGCAGTGCTAATGAATTTAAATTAAATGTAACAGGAGTGGCTGTGTGCTAAGTAGCTTGCTAACCAACCACATGGTCCCGGGTTCAGTCCCACTGCGTGGCATCTTGGGCAAGTGTCTTCTGCTATAGCCTCGGCCCGACCAATGCCTTGTGAGTGGATTTGGTAGAGGGAAACTGAAAGAAGCCTGTCGTATATATGTATATATATATATATGTGTGTGTGTGTGTGTTTGTCCCCCTAGCATTGCTTGACAACCGATGCTGATGCGTTTACGTCCCCGTCACTTAGCGGTTCGGCAAAAGAGACCGATATAATAAGTACTGGGCTTACAAAGAATAAGTTCCGGGGTCGATTTACTCGACTGAAGGCGGTGCTCCAGCATGGCCGCAGTCAAATGACTGAAACAAGTAAAAGAGAGTAAAAGAGAATGCTGTCGAGCTTTGTAGCTTAGGTCATTTATCTTCCCTGGTTATTGAAGCTCACTGCATTTGGTAGAGACACATAGCACAGTGAGAGTGGCATAATTCAAAGCAGTGCTAATGAATTTAAATTAAATGTAAACATTCAATATCGGTAACCTATTACTGAATCTCTTGTTTGTAGTCCCTGCAGATTCATGTTTAAAGATCCACATATAATAAAAGACCGAAGAAGGCAGTAGCAAACCGCAATGTTTCCATAAAGCAATCCAATAGCTGCTAATCTCTTTATTTTTATGATTAGCTTTTCGGTATGAAGTTCCATTTTTAATCATGTTGTGTGCCCATATCGTTTCTTATGAACTAAACTGGGTGAGCGTAGCCTTTACACGTGGATCACTCCTCCATAAATTATATTCTAATATCAAATGTAGGCGTCTCATATCAGAAGCAGTTGTATCAGATTGAATACATACCTATTTACTGGTTTTAGTTTAGAACTTGAGCAATAAACAGGCAGTTTACAAAATCCCAAGATGAGTTGGGGAGAAATTTCATTAGAAACAATATCTCATATTCAATCCTTAGACCAAATATTCAGTGTGAACGCATGCTATACAGTGGGTTCCCAAAGAAAAATTAGGAGGCACTGGTGGTATACCAATCAACCACTCAAGTAAAGATACAGTTTATCCACAAAATATCTGTCGATTCATCCAATGTTACAACACATTTTAGAATAGGTATAATACACCAGTCTCCACAAAATCACCAACAAATCTCATTAAACTGGCAGTTTTGTACAGTATGGCTATCGAGATGACCATTTATGTGGAGTACTCTTGTGAAGTATAAAAAAACGTATTATTTATCGGATAGTTTCATTCCCACAAATCACAATAAAGGCACGTTTAGGTTATTAGGGCCAGATACTGCTAAGTACGAGAATAAGGTTAGTTCGAAGAAAATATGCTGTCTGAGAAATCAGTTCTAACGATTAACAGATTAAAGTTAGCCCATGAAATGAAATTTTCACCTAAACATAAAATGGTGAATGTTAATTTGGACGACTAATCGGAACTTAGACTGGGGTATCGGGCAAAATAATGTTTCTGATCTTGTGTTCTATTTATGAAAAGTGTACCGGTTGTTCACTTGCAGCTGTCTTTCTTTCTAGCTGCCTTTTTTTGTTTTCTGAAAGCATGTTCAGCGGTAATTATGTTTTCTACTTTTAAATCCCAATTTCCTAATACTGATCCAATGTGAACCACAGCCATTACTAAACTACCGGTTGCAAAAAGCATCCAGTTTGTTTTAATTTAAAAGCTTTGCGGGTAATGCTGTGATTTACCATTGATACAATACAAATATCCGTTCGCACATTTTTTTAGTATTATGAATTCTCTGGGTATTTAACAATTCTGCTTCTATCCTGTTTAAAAATTATCATTATTATTATTATTATTATTATTATAGAAAACGGTGATATTTATACTTAAAAACTATAATATCGCTATTGTTCTTACATTATGCAACACATTTAGTTTATATATATATATATATATATATATATATATATATATATATATATATATATATCCATTCACTCTCTCTCTTTAATTAAACAAGCTTGGAATATTTCCTTAATCCCTGAATATACTCTTTCATTAGCGTCGCATAATGCCAGGATCTTTTTGGGAGCGCACTTCTTATGCTAGATGTTAGTAGGCACTACTGACATCTAACATAAAATTAATCTGCTCTCTGTGCATTGTAAAATCGTAACTTATTCAAATCTCCTCTCTAGCATTCATCATTGCATTGCGATTCGTAGCTATGATGCCATCTCTTTTGTATCTACTACACTTAATTGGTTCCTTCGTTTACACAAACTGTTCTTCTTCACTTTTACCTACTTAGCAATTTCTGTAGAATTGGTATTATCTAATATGTTAAGGCATCTGTCGATCCAGGATTTTCTAAATATTTCAATTTACCAGGCGAGATTCATATAGTTATAATTCGTTATTATATATTTTTTATGTTTATTAAAATGTCTCACTGTGCTTAAGTTCTGTTTACCGAGCAGTCATCTGACACAGACACACACACACACACATATACACTCTCACACCTTCACACAAATACACACACACTCACACAATATTAATTTATCTTATCGCACAGCAACGGAGGTATTTGAAGAATAGCAAAGAATATGTGAAGACATTATAGTTTCACTATTCTCAACAAAAGATACTTTATTAACGACCTTCTTTATTTACCTTCAACTGATCACAGAATAAAATAGAAGTCTAGATTGGTAGACATGTGTCAATACATGTAAATTATTTAAATATTTTAAGTTAAAGACAGTCAGGAAGAAGATAAGCTTTAAATCTAAGCACAGAGCTTTTACGTATTACCACTGTCTGCTCCTGTTTATGTATAACTACACCTTTTTAGTCTGATAAAATTGTTCACTCAACATTATTATTCTTTTCTACTCTAGGTACAAGGCGGGAAATTTTGTGGACAGACAAACGGATTAAGTCGATTACATCTACCCCAGCACGCAACTGGTACTTAATTTATCGACCCCGAAAAAATGAAAGGCAAAGTCGACCTCGGCGGAATTTGAACTCAGAACGTAGCGGCAGACGAAATACCGGTAAGCATTTCGTCTGGGGTGCTAATGTGTCTGCCAGCTCGCCGCCTTACTCAACATTATTATTATTATGTAGCTCTCAATTTCTTGACCTGAATATATTGACCTCATTAGTGTATAGAAGAACTTCTAATCTAATTGCATTTGCTGTAATGCACATTTAGTTGTCCAATTGGAATAGTTAGCCACTTACGTCTTTTTTTTAATTTCAAAATGATGGCGTGTTAGAGTCGGATAAAATACCTCGGCGAATCTTAGCAAGGTTAACTCACCCTTTTGTCCTTCTGAGATCGATAAAATAAAGTATAAAACTCTTTTTGAAGTTTACTTAATCGACATATACTTCTTCCTTAAGTCTCTGTCATTGTACCTATTTAAAAATTCTGATGGCATATGTATAAAATCTGTAATTAATGGAAAATATTCTTTTGCCACCGATGCGATATTTCTTTGGTAATTTTGTTTACGGGGATTATATCCAACCCTTTTTCATAGATTTATTTATCTACCTGTTCCCTTATTATATACCATAATGCATTTACACTTTTTTTTTCATTTCTACTTATTTTCAAATTATAACAGAAATAACATTGATTTCGTGTATTTCTGTATACAGGCAATTGTTTTTAAAAAGAAACCATCTTCAGTGTTTTTTGTATGTACGATTCGCTGGTTAAGGGATGTATTGTATGTCCGATCTCCTAAAGGATGTCCTAACAGCATTTAATACATTTCTCTTAGCATCTTTTGTTCCCACTTCAGACAAGTTATATGGATCTGGATATTTTCTTTAATATCTGTTTTCTTCATTACCTCCATTCAGCTATTCTAATTTTGGTTTATAGGAGAACTGCGTCGTACAATGAAACTTCTTCAGGTCTGTTTACTCCTTCCTTGCTTCTTTATCTGATGTTACATCTATAGATAATTTCCTTTTATTGCATTGATATTTCAAAGTAAATTATAGACAACTTCCCGCTCATCCTTGCTAAAATTCTTGAATATTTTCTTTTCAAGGCCGAGGAATAAACTTCAGGTTTCTGCAATGACCTCATGTTTACAAGAGAGTAACAATAGTATGTTGTTGTGCTTTATTGTTTTATTCTGGTTAATGTATTTCTCACTGCATATTTCTAACGAGCATATATATTTTTTGAACCTCTATGTAAATAAAATAAAATTTACCTGTATGTAAATAGAAAAAAGTTACGTACCTGCACGTAAATAAAATAAAAATTTAAGGAATAAAAACTCAAGGAATAAACATTTAAGGAAAAAAACATTTATTTTACTTTTTATTCCTTAAACTTTTACACCTTAACTTTTTAATATTCAGTTATTATTTTTATCTATTATTTGTATTTCTATTCATGTGTACATGTTAAGTAAGGTTATATTGAAGATATAGAGTATCATGGAAGGATATACGAGATAGGGGTAGTGAAAAAGTTTGAGGAATCCAGACCTGAAGATTGGGTGTATGTCGAACCGAGTAAGTATTGAAACTAGATACCTCGTATCTAATCAATACCGACGCATTTTTCATGAAACACATGTAGTCTTATAAACGGAAAAAAGGATTCAGAATAGATATAGTTAGTATAAGATTTAATATTTATCATTTTATGGAGTGGTTGGGTATAAAACCTTTCAGTGTTGATTGAGTTGAAGGTGGTTCTGTCTCTAAAATTACTTTATATATATACGAATTAAACATTGAGAGATATTCATTTTAGTACATCTAATTTGAATGTCTTTTCCGTGTGTAATTGGAAGTAATATTCCCTAATAATTATTATATATATATATATATATATATATATATATATATATATATATATATTGTAGATCAGGGAATTATTTCACTTGCAATTCTATAAGTTTTCAACAGCGATTTAGCACCGAGAGCTAGCAGAGCCCAGCTACTCCTAACTGATGAAGAGCAACTACCCTGAAACTAGTCTCTGAATGCTGGCGTGGTTGAGTGGAGGCGCTTATCTCCCTCCCGAGTTTGAAGTCGTAAGAACACAGAACGCTTGTGTTACGTAGCCAACTAGAAACGGTGTTTCTTGGGGCTAAATATCAGTAGCATGCTTCTCTTTCCTGGGATTACCACATTAATTTGGCAAGAAACCATTACTTTATGTATATATATATATATATAATATATATATATATATATATATATATATATATTTGTACACACATACACATATTTGTATACGTCTTAGTACAGACACATACATTTGCGCATGTATTGTATACATATGTGTCTACAATGCCAGTAATGTTGCAGAGATTTTATATGAAACGTACACTGAAATAGTATCATATTCTCCCCACATACATTAATCTTATATACAAAATGTGATAAATAAAGTTAATATGTTATCTGTTAAACAGGCGGCCACCTGTTAGAATCGTTAACACTACAGCCAAAATATTTAACGGCATTTCGTCTCTCTCAGTTTAAACTACGTTCTGAATTCATATTCCTCCAAAATAGACTTTACATTTTATCCTTCGTGGTTGATAAAATAAATACCAGTTGAGCCCTGAAGTCGATGTAATCAGCTTTTTCACGCCTCGAATGTGCTACACGTGTGCAAAAATTCGTAACAAATATGTTATTGTTTTCAAAGTTCTGCTTAAAGAAATTGGAGAGGAGGTTACTTCGCTTAGGGAAAATATCAGTTTCTAAAGCATATCTTTGATACAATTCGAAGATAAGATTTAAATTTTATGAAAAGTTTCTGAATTTTGTAATAGTCTTAATTTTCAGATATAATGTTTCCATTAAATGCAACTTGGAATAATTTCTTGAATATGTCATTCATCGATAAACACTTAGTTTATAAGGATACTGGAAACGAAATTTTTGGAAACCTAAACTTTGTAAAGTTATTGAGATTTCTATCAAATACTATTGAGAGATTAAATTTCTCTCATAATGCTAACATTCATATATTTTCTCAAACGAAAGAAAGATACTATCAACATGAATTAATTCCTCATTTTAATATAATTTACTATAGAGAAGGAGTATTCTACATCATGGAATATGTACTGGAGTCCCACTATCCACTATATCAGTTCACTCACTGCTTCTTTACAAAAATACCACTGTAACTCTATCAATTATTAACTGCGGCGAAAAATGACCTTATTTAGGGAGAAAGAATCTAGTTGATATGATTAATCCCATTGATATGTAAGAATTAGTGTGTATTAAAATTTTGTTTAATATCAGCCTACAGTTGCATGTTTGTATTTGCTTGAACAGACACACACTTCGTACACTTTGAAAATGCTTTTAATGTCTCATTATATTTTAAGCAATCTACAATTTCTTTTATTTCTGCATTAATTTTTTTTTTTTTTGTTTTATTTTCTGTTTAACTTAATACGAGATTCGGCAGTTTTCTAGTGAATAATTTTAAATGTTGCCACTTAAGTCGCAAAACTACTTTTGTTAATCATAGTTTTAGATAAGTAGTTTTGTAGTAGTGAATTGAAATATTGAAATTTGAAGAGAAAACAAAAGAGAAAAACGAAAGATTAAAAAAAAAAAAGTGAAAATAAAGAAATAACTACATTAATTACTATTTAATGCGAATTCTTCTTTGCCATTATATTTCACATCAGTTTAGTGATTCGATTATATGTCTACAATGTATTGTGATGTGTGTTCCGCATGTGCATCAATTTGCTTTCGTAGTTATTGATTCTTGATTCAGAAAGCATCAGGCCGTCTAATTGATGCGTAATGAGTGATTTCAGTGCATACATTAATCATTGGCTAAAAAATAATATTATGCAGAAAATTAAACAAAAACATCACTGAAAACCTGCTTCGGTGTTAACTGCATTATAATCGTCAAAGTTCAATTAGTACAGATACAGCTTGTTTGGGATGCGTTTTATAAAGCGCATTGAATTCGATCATATTAATTGCATAACTGGGAAAGCGAGTCTTTAATTGCAGGGAAAATAAGTGCATTTAATACTCTTTCCTACTATATAATATTTCATGTTTAATATAGTTTCTGTATAACTATATGTGTTCTAATATATTTAGTGTCCAGTTCTCAACATTAAGTATGGATATTACGTTTATTTTCCGCTGTTGATAACCTTCGTGAATCTTCAAGAAAATATTGCTTAAATACACGAAGCAATAAGTTACGTCTAAATCTTAAAGAATGGGTCTCTTCATATACAAATATATGTAGGTAATAACGCGAACATTTGAAGATAAGATTTAAATTTTATGAAAATTTTCTGAATTTTGTAATAGTTTTAATTTTCAGATATAATGTTTCCATTAAATGCAACTTGGAATAATTTATTGAATATGTCATTCATCGATAAACACTTAGTTTATAAGGATACTGGAAGCGAAATTCTTGGAAACGTAAACTTTGTAAAGTTATTGAGATTTCTATCAAATAATATTGAGAGATTAAATTTCTCTCATAGTGCTAACATTCATATATTTCCTCAAACGAAAGAAAGATACTATCAACATGAATTAATTCCTCGTTTTAATATAATTTACTATAGAGAAGCAGTATTCTACATCATAATACGAAGTGGATATAATGGATTAAAGAGATTAAGCGTATCGTATAGAATTAGCCAGCAACTAAAATTTAGGTTTTACTATAATTTAATAAAGAATAATACAATTGGGAAAACCGGTTGAAATTCATTCGAATGGTGAACTTAGAAAATATGAATTTTTCCTTCTAACTGCTACCCCTATTGATCAATCTATGATCTCAAATTTCCTGATATCTATTGAGTTAAAACCTAACGCTGCTTTCACCAAACAACAGAAATTAATAGCCCACGTGTGGCTATGCGGTAAGAAATTTAATAGCCTTTGGTATTGGTGCGGGTTCAGCTATGTGGTAAAAAATTTGCTTACCTACCACATGTTTCCAACATCGTTCCACTGGCAGTCTCTGGCAGATCAAAATCTTGTGGTTGTGAATGAATTCGGTAGACGAAAACTGAAAAAAGCCTGTCGTATTCACACACACACAAACACACATTAACATACACACATTTGCTTGTGTTTGACCTCACCACTCTTTGGAAACCGATGTTAGTGTGTTCCCATAAGTTAGGGTCTCTGCAAATTGGATGAAAGGATAGATGTCAGGCTTAAAAAGTAAAGAAATAGGTATTTCGTCTGTCTACATTCTGAGCTCAAACTCCGACGAGGTCGACTTTGCCTTTCATCCTTTCGGGGTCGATTAAATAAGCACCAGTATCGAGGCTCCGGCAGGTGGTGGTAGTGAACCCTGCTGTGCTCTTTTCCCACAACTTTCTCTCACTCTTACTTCCTGTTTCTGTTGTACCTGTATTTCAAATGACCAGCCTTGTCACACACTGTGTCACACTGAATCTCCCCAAGAATTAGGTTAAGGGTACGTGTGTCTGTGGAGTGCTCAACCACTTGCACGTTAATTTCACGAGCAGGCTGTTCCGTTGATCGGATCAAGTGGAACACTAGTCGTCGTAACCGACGGAGTACCAATCATAGCAATATAATCTTAGTATTAATTATGTTGAAAAAAAATACTAAAAGTATATTTGCCTTTGTTAAAGAAGCAATGATATATTTATTGCTAGTAAAACGCCGCCAGAGCGTACAGAAGTCGAAAACGTACGATTTAAAGAAGACAGCGATGATATGAAATATTGCAAGCAGCTTTTAATAGAATATGAATTCAATATAACAAAAAATGATGAATAAATTAGGAATGTTAACTGCAAAAAAGGAAATGAAACACGCTGTAAAAAGGAAAAGTGAATCCGCCTACCGAAAAAGATTCAACACAAAAGGCTGTCTGCAATTAAACAGGCTTAACACAAAATATTACTTTTAAAATAGCAGAAAAAAAAACACTCTTAATGATAGTAAACGCGTAAGAAAAAAAAAAGCAATGAAAAATGTTTGAATGGCTTATGTCACGCACAAATAACAAATGAAGTTAAGAGATTCGAACGTGCAATGTTTGCCAAGTAGAAATTCAAATGAGAGGGTACTTGTGTTTGTGCATGCGTATAAACGGTAGTCCAGTCATGAAAACTTAACTCTTGTCTGGACAGTATAAAAGATGTTACTCTATATTATTGTGCATGCATTGCTGCATGTCCATAATAAACACAGTTTTCAAAATTATATCGAGGATATTACAGATATTTTAAAATACTTTGGTACGTACGTTTCAAAGAGGGAATGCATCCATTAGGCCAACCTGCCTCACATAAAACACTGCAAAATATGAAGAAATTGAGGGTAAAATTTCGATATATATGTTGTAGGAGCAATAAGTCGGTCGCTAAGATAAGAATATAGATATTATACAGAGGAACAGAAAGAAAGTCAAAAGAAGAGAGAGAGAGAGAGAGAGAGAGAGAGAAGGAGAGAGGTACACAAAAATGACCCCTTTCTTTCATTCCTCCTGCCTTTCCGCTGGTAAATATCATACTTATTCTATCGGGCTCTTTTGTCGAAACGCTAGGTTGCGGGGACATAAACACACCAGCATCAGTGGTCAGGTGACGATGAATGGGAACCAACACAGTCACACATACACGCATAAATATATGCATATACATACATATATATATATATATATACGACGACGAGCTTTACTTTCCGTTTCCGTCTACCAAATGCACTCACAAGACTTTGGTCGGCTCGCGGCTGTTGTAGGAGGCACTTGCCCAATTTGCCACACAGTATGACTGAACCCGAAACCATATGGTTGGGAAGAAAGCTTGTTACTCTATATGTGCATTTATGTGTGTCTTCGAGTTTCGGTTTGCCAACACTACTACTTGACGGCCGGATATGTCCCCGCAACTTTGCGGTCTGGCATAAAAACCTTTAACTTCAGTTCCGATATTAACAGAAAATAAGTACTGAGAGTTGTTAGACTAAGCCTTCCGACGAAAAGGTCCACCATAATCTTGATCCAACGACTAAAACAAAAGATAGACATCGATGTAATTTATCTTTCAATAGGAATATACAGTTTCACTTATAGAATTATAAAATAATTCATCTTCAGAGATCTTTCATTGTATATTGACTTTTGTCACGCTGCTTTTGTAACAAATTGAATTTCTTTTTTAATTGGTGGTTGTTTAGAAATACGGTTTGCATAAATTCTGTACGGTTTGTTGATACTGAATAAGAGAGTATCATGTTGGTAGATACATAGGCTTACAACTTTATCAGGATAGACATTATTTCTGGTTGCTTTTGTATCTTGGTAAACTAGAATTTCCCTGTATCAAAGCAAATCAGATTGGAGGCACGAAGTAAGATCTGTATTTGGCTAAGCTTAAGATTATGCTGTTAAATGTGATAATTTCAATTCCATTTGAACATTTTAATACAATCCAAATTTTTGCTTCAGGGTATGTCACTATGTGAATATGTAACTATGTGGTGTAAAATTACTATGATATTATTTCTAAAACAGCTGTATCTTGGGTATAAATGATCCAAATATATGAAGACTGTTGGGGTGTGTTGATGTTCTGGAATATGACTATCTAATCGTTTTAAAGCCTTCCCTCAAAACTGATGGACTGGTGCCTAAAATAGAAACTCCTATTAATTGGTAATATTGTTTATCTGTATGATAAGGACGGCATGCTTATGTATTTAGTAAACTAATACTTGTTCTAGTGTGGAGGCGCAATGGCCCAGTGGTTAGGGCAATGGACTCGCAGTCATAGGATCGCGGTTTCGATTCCCAAACCGGGCGTTGTGAGTGTTTATTGAGCGAAAACACCTAATGCCCCACGAATGGTGGTGAAACCTGCTGTAGTCTTTCACCACAGCTTTCTCACACTCTTACTTCCTGTCTCTGTTGTGCCTGTAATTCAAAGGGCCAGCATGTCACGCTGAATATCCCCGACAACTACGTTAAGGGTACACGCGTCTGTGGAGTGCTCACCCACTTGCACGTTAATTTCACGAGCAGGCTGTTCCATTGATGGGATCAGCTGGAACCCTCACCGTCGTAAGCGACGGAGTGCCAACAAACTTGTTCTAGTTCGTGTGTAAATTAAGTCCTATGTAGCCGCTCGGCTATTGTATTTGCCATAATTGCATCCGTAATTATGTATAAAAAAAAAGAAAGTATTCAGGCACATTCAATGATATGCAAAATTGCATCACTGAAACAGATTCCGTTTGTATCACTTGTGAAAGAATGATACACTCATACGCCTACTTTAGATATTCATCTGATTGACAGAGGTATGATATGAAGTTACCTAATGTTGTGCTTAGAAAATAGAGGTGTAACTTCACTTAAATGTAATTTAATTTCCCTCTGTTATTAAAATCCACTTCAAAAGGATGACAAACAAAATGCATGTCAATAAGTTATTCAGTGTTGTGCAAAGAACATTTGAAATTTTTGCACCTAAAAGTTGCTTTGTTTGATGAAATTAGAGCCATTTTAGTTTTTGAGTGTATTATCTAATCGTTTTAAAACCTTCCTCGAAAGTGTTGGACTTGCGCCTAAAATAGAATCTCTTCTTAATTGGAAATATTGTTTATCAGTATGATAAAGACGACTTATGTATTTAGTAATCTAAATTAGATATAGTTTGCAATAGACGGTGCGTAAATGGGAGTGAGTCAGGATTCAGGTAGCCGGGTTGCACCATCTGGAAGCGTCTACAGCCTTCTCTACAAACCACATAATAAATCTTTTCTAAAGTAATAGTTTCAAATTCTTTCTGTAATTGCTTTTCTTTACTCGGAGAAAACGCCAATTATTTGTTTTTGTAATCGCCCGATACACAATACTACTTCTTTTACTTATAAATGATGCAGTATTTAAATATCTCGCACACCGCCATTCAGTCGTCTTTACTTTCATCAGTGTTCAGAACTCTCTCTTTTCATCTAGCCACTCCATTCCTGTCTCTTTTATTTCCTCTTTTCCTCGTTTTTCTCTGCTTAGCGTACTGATAGACAATATTTCTAACTTATAATGTAATTATTTGTATGTTATTTTTCTTCTTAGATTATCGATTATTTTTAAACCACATTATACCATTTATCTGAAGTCATTATTTGTCTAATGTTATGCCGACACGAAATTGAAGCCACTTTTATTTTTAGTACTAGTTTTTTTTATACTTGTTCCAGTCCTCAAGTAAACTGTATTATTTTTAATACCTGTACATATCAGTCTCTCTCTGACTTATTCAACTGACTGCATTACTAGTTTCATACTGGTTACAACAATTGATATAGCATTATTAATATTTCTTACTCGTCCAATTGTACTTAGAACTTTCACTTGAACTTCGCAAACATTATAGACTGTTCGTTATTTAAGCTAGCTGCAAAGTCATCTAATATTTGTTCATCATTTGATGCTATAGCATTTTTCAATTAATTATTTTATTCTTCCCTTTACTCTCTTGTATCAGTCATGTGACTGCGGTCATGCTGGAGCACCGCCTTTCGTTGAGGGAATCGATACCAGGACTTATTCTTTGTAAGCCTAGTAATTATTTTATCGGTCTTTTGCACCGAACCGCTAAGTTACGGGAACGTAAACGCACCAACATCGGTTGTCAAGCGATGGTGGGAAGACAAACAAAGACACACAAATATATACATATACATACATACACACACACACACACCACACACACACACACACACACACACACATATATATATATATATATATATATATATATATATACGACGGGCTTCTTCCAGCTTCCTCTACCAAATTCACTCACAAGGCTTAGGTCGGACCAGGGCTATAGTAAAAGACTGTTGCCCAAGTTTCCACTCAGTGGGACTGAACCCGGAACCATGTAGTTGGGATACATTTAAGAATGTACTCATATGCGCACACCCATGTACAGACATAGATAGACAAGCAAATTGCTCCAAAGTTTCATACAGTATTTGATAGCATACAATTTGAGCAATGCATTTTCAGAAAGAGTGAGGAAGGAAAGTCGCTTACGGGAGACCACATATGAATTACAGGACATATTTTGAGACATTTTTTGGATAAAAGTGTATCTTATTTGCTAACAAATATGGTTCGTTAAATGCATAGGCCTCCTTATTCTCCCCTTTTTTTCCAGATCGTTGTTAGATGTTAATTGTCAGAAAACTCTTATTCTAAGTGCCACGTTGCAGTATCTACTTGGACTCTTTGTAATTATACCTGATCACGTATCTGTTGTATATTCTTTCAAATGTGTTCCTAATATTTATAACTGTACAACCGGCAGTTTCGATTCTCTGCATACTGTCATATTTCTTTTATACACAACATTAAACTATGTATATTGCAAAAATCATGCGCTCTATGAAATAACATTTTGAGTAAATGTTCTCTATTACTGCGCAAAATCTTTCTTGTATTTGTTTGTCGATAAATTAAGCTTTTCTCAGTGGCAACAAAGGATAGTTTTCTTGTGATTTCATTAAAGCGCCATAATGACTATATGTTATACTGACACATTACAAAAATAAAATAAAATTATGTTTCTCTTATAAGTTAAACGTGATAAACTTCTACAAGTATTTTACCAGTTATTACTCTCCCCGTTTGTTACTTCTTGTAATGAGTGGTCAAAAGATGTAAAAACGAATGATCAATTAGTTCTTGTCTTGGTAACTACAATTTCGATATTTTTGGTCTATTATATATGTAAACGCTTAAATGTATCTGGTTAGCGCCGACCAACCTTGTCCTGAAAAAAAATCAATGTGAAAATGAATTAAATATAACAACGAAAATGCTATAGCGGTAGTACTAAAAAAATTCTGCATATATTTGTTTTAATTATACAATAACTATTGTTCAGTAATCTATGTTCTCGAAACACATTTTATATTGTCATGGCTGCCAGGAACTGTTGCTTCGTAGATATTTCTGGTTAGTCTGTCACGAGATATCCGTTTTGCAATAACGCTGAAACAGAATGTGAGAACGTGTAAGTGTACATATACCCAAGCACTACTACTGCTACTGCTATTACTAAACTGTTACTGCTGACACTACCACCACCACCACCACCACCACCACCACTACTACTACTACTACAATAATAATAATAATAATAATAATAATAATAATAATAATAATAATAATTTTTTCTACTCTAGGCACAAGGCCCGAAATTTTGGGGGCCAGTCGATTAGATCGACACCATTATGCAACTGCTACTTAATTTATCGACCCCGAAAGGATGAAAGGCAAAGTCGACCTCGGCAGAATTTGAACTCAGAACGAAATACCGCTAAGCATTTCGCCTGGCGTGCTAACGATTCTGCCAACTCATAGTGATAATAATAATAATTTACATTTTCCTGTGAGTATTTTTAAATCCCCGCCAAACAAAAAAAAACCTTAGAAAATTACATCTGCACAATTGTCTCTGGACGAACACAGAAATGATCATCTTTAACGAGTTTTAAAAACTTGAATAGTTAAAACTTCTGTGAATACCTTTCCTTTCCTTTCTCTCTGAGTATTCGAAAATGTAAACATACTTTTTATTGGAAGAACACTATAGTATTCTCTGTCTGGACAAGCAGACAATCATCTTCAGAGAATTTTATAACTTTAATGTCTACAACTTTCATTGAAAATTTCACCCTTCGTTTCTCCCTGACTTCTCGAATATGTAAACGTACCTTTTTTTGCACCAAATTAAAAGCACGATAAAAATTTTAAAAATTAAGGAGATAAGCACCTGCCAACATATTCAAACTGCACAATTACAACAATTGTAAATCACAGCAAAATCTATAAAAAGGAAAATGTTTAAATCCCACAAAATAATAAAATAAAAAGTTCAACAATGTGGACGTGAGTATTTATATCTTCAATGGACAACCTCACGATATTTTATACTCTACAAAAGTGGCAAAGAGGAGGAGCAGCACCATTTTAAAGAATACTCGCCTGGTTGTTTCTGGCGGGTTGCCACTGACAATGAGGTGCTAAAAATGATACCCTCTCTGTTTGATTTAAGCCCAGATACGGCCAAACACTGTTGGGTCGTATTTGATATGATAGCAAAATAGATAAAAACACAGGCCAAATCAAATGGAATATCAGGGCTGCAAAATACATAAGACTATAA
>NC_042998.1:18177804-18185304 GCF_006345805.1 Octopus sinensis
AGTAGCTTGTTTACTAACCACATGGTTCCGGGTTCAGTCCCACTGCGTGGCACCTTGGGCAAGTGTCTTCTACTATAGCCTCGGGCCGACCAAAGCCTTGTGAGTGGCTTTGGTAGACGGAAACTGAAAGAAGCCCGTCGTATATATGTATATATATATATATATATGTATGTGCGTGTATGTTTGTGTGTCTGTGTTTGTCCACCTAGCATTGCTTGACAGCCGATGCTGGTGTGTTTACGTCCTCGTCACTTAGCGGTTCGGCAAAAGAAACCGATAGAATAAGTACTGGGCTTACAAAGAATAAGTCCCGGGGTCGAGTCGCTCGATTAAAGGCGGTGCTCCAGCATGGCCGCAGACAAAATGACTGAAACAAGTAACAAAGAAAATATTATACGCATGCTTCCATCTTTTTAACAAGCAGTTACTGCAGAGATATCCATCTCGTAATTTTTTTTATTTTTTCATCTGCACACCTGGAAAGTTCTCTTAATATAGTAGATTGGATTTCACTTTTCAAGTAGAATTATCTTTCAGTTAAGAAAATAAATCTGCAACTCTGCTGGCAACGTCTGAACATTGGAGAACTGACATAAATGTCATCTTTTATAAGATTTGCATTTATTATAGTATACTCACATGACAAATATGGATTTGATACTTAATTTTCCTCTTCAATTTATTGACAAATCTGTACTGCATGATCGTTACCTCATAATGACAATCAGCGGAATACGTTCAGCTCCAAAACCAGTAATTTTACTAGCATTTATCATTGTCACTAGCAGACAACACATGCGTCTTTACAACGGCTGCTTGCGTGGTCAATAATTCGCAATAACATTATTGAAGCATTAATTTTAGCTTTGATAATGCAATTTTGCATGCTAACCACGTTAAGATAATCAAGAGATATGATTCACCTATGGCATCTCGGCTGACATCTTGATATGAGTTACACTTTTAACAAAATGCTATCTTCTCCCAATTTTGTCATCGATTCACTGGTTAGCTTCTAAGGTTTTCGGCTTTTCAGCTTGAAGTAAGTAGAAATGTATTTTCCTTAAATATTTACACCATCAAATAAAACATCGGTTGTTTTCACCTATGTTTCGAACTTATTATTATTATTATTCTATGTTTGACTTTTACTTTATATTTGTACCAAGTTGGCTCCAAGTCTCACCCAGATACCTCAACAGATAACAGGTTGGAAGTTCGTGATGTTGTTATGCCTAGTGTGCCATATATTTGGTTTTGTATTTTGTGTTGTACTAGTGAATGTCAAAAAAAAAAAATGAAAATTATGTTTGTCTTGAAACTTGAGATTACATAGAAAGTATTTTGCGTAGGATATGAGCAGTTCCCATGAGCACTATCTTTTGAATTTCTGCCATTTTGGGGGTTCATTATTATTATTATTATTATTCAGGCCACTGCTTGGAATCGACCTCGGAATCTTTGGTTTAGTAGCCCCCGCTCTTAACCACTACGCTATATGTCCGTAGGTTTATATCTATTGACGTTCCACACCTACTTTTAGAAATAACTAGTAACTATGTATGTAGCAAAAATCTTTTTATGCTAACCAAAATATTGTAGCATCTGCAAATCGGAAATTCTAGTTCGTATAACTTTTAGTACCTACACTGGCAACTACCTTATTTTCTGGCGTATAAGATGCACATTTTCAATTACAAATATATCAAAAATATTTCACAGCCGGATGGGAGATCGAGTGTCCTAGATTAGAGAGTCCGATGAGCATAATTTCGTTCGGCTTAATAATTGTTTCTTATCATAAACTATTGAAAACAAGCCAATACATAAAATTCTTTTGGCATAAACTTGTGAAATTATTGGTTACAGCACACCGATATTTATGTGGAGATGAGACATCATCTCATCATACCTTTTCCTACATAAATAACCCACCTTTGATGGGTGTCTTACATTATTTAATGAGTGCCTTACCTTTAAAATATGTTTTTGTTATCTAAATGAAAACACTCCGAGTAGAGTGAAAGAGAAGCGTAACTTTCTTATGCCTATCACCTATTCGCGATGGCAGGATGAAGAAACAATGGTTTGTGCACCATTCTGATGGCCGATCGCGGTAATACAAAACATCGTAGACCAAAATATGAATTTAACATCCTATGTGGTAATTCTCTTCACGAAAATATCGACAATAATGAATTGATCTGAAAGAAAAGAAAATTGAAATACGGTAATCGTCTAATGTTATACACGCGCGCCACACACACACACACACACACACACACATACACACACACACGAACATATATATACGGTTTCATAATATACTCCTCTTTTACTCTTTTACTTGTTTCAGTCATTTGACTGCGGCCATGCTGGAGCACCACCTTTAGTCGAGCAAATCGACCCCAGGACTTATTCTTTGTAAGCCTACTACTCATTCTACCGGTCTCTTTTGTCGAACCTCTAAGTTAGGGAGACGAAAACATGCCAGCATCGGTTGTCAAGCGATGTTGCGGGGGACAAACACAGACGCACAAATACTGTATACTGTATACTGTGCAAAAATTGCTCTCATATCTACAGTATTATAAATTCTCCCTAACAAAAACCTTTAAAAGTATCTTTCAAGTGTATTGTGAAAAGCATTTTATCCCTCTACAATATACTTCTAAAATATAGTGCATGGAATGAGAGGATGCTACTTTTACGTCAGAAGAAAGTGTAAATTACATATTTTTGCACTTAAAGATGAATATGTTTCTACCGTAGATTCGAATCGTGGGCTAGATCACTGATATATTCGTGCCCCAGAGAAATATTGATAAACGTACCATGTTTACTATTCCCTGTACAAATATTCAGACATCGACACAGCTTAGTAAAAAAAAAAAAAAAAAAAAAGCAGAAGACGAAATCGAGCTATCTCAGAACTAATATAAAATTATTTTGCATTTCAGTCGCTTAGAGCCTAGTTTAATATTAAATCATGAAACCTGCTTAAACTATCAATTATTTAAATTTGAACTAGAAATTAGTTGATACTGACACATTTGGTAGGTTTCAAAAGCCAGTATATACGTATATATTACAGTGGAGTGAAAATCTAGATATTTTAGACGTTCCAAATGTAATCAATATGTTTGCTAGTTTATTTACATCCATCCTATCCAAAGAGACGTGTAGTACGACAACGTTTGTTTATATTTGGAAGTGCAACTATTTACATATTGACAGATGTATAGTTAAATCCTCAACTACTTCATTTCAGATATCTTGTTCATAGTATCTCTGTCTGTCTGTCTGTCTGTCTCTGACTCTCTCTCTCTCTCTCCATCTGTCTGTGTATATATATATATATATATATACGCGAGAAAGAAGCAACAAGAATGGATAGGTTTTTAGTACAATCGTTTCATACAAGGACAGGCTTTATTAAAAGTTGTAAAAATTACAGCATATAAACGTGTCCCGTACTCATCAGCTAAAATACATGTGAGTTCTCTAGACATCCTAGCGGTTGAGGCTATACTCATGAAGTAATGTAGATAATTAAGTAACATAAACAGATTTCCAAAGTTCATTAAAGTTCTTTAAAGATGATGTACAGTCTTATCACAGAATTTTAAAAAATTTTAATGAACTTTGGAAATCTGTTTATGTTACTTAATTATCTACATTACTTCATGAGTATAGCCTCAACCACTAGGATGTCTAGAGAACTCACATGTATTTTAGCTGATGAGTACGGGACACGTTTATATGCTGTAATTTTTACAACTTTTAATAAAGCCTGTCCTTGTATGAAACGATTGTACTAAAAACCTATCCATTCTTGTTGCTTCTTTCTCGCTTATAATCACCCCACATTACTGTATTGTTAAAACAGTATAGTTTTTTTTGGTGCATCTAAGTTAGGTACCTTATTCAAGTAAATTCATTTAAATTAACTTGAATCTTTATTGCTTTTTGAATATATTCCCATACAGTCTCTATGTTTTTCTGGTACTTAATTTCTCAACAAGAATGGAAAAGGTAAACATTGAGTTCTCCCCTAAAGACATCCCTTACATAGTATAGATGAATATAATTGGCTTCTCATTCATAGGATTAACGATTTCATTAGAAGAATCAGGTGGAAAACGTACCATTTTGATGTCAAACAGAAGAAGAAACCACAGGATAAGAACACCGAAAAGAATTTTAGAAGAATTTTTTTAAAAGTAGAAAAAGCCCACCTCAGAACCCATTCCTGGAGAATTTTGAGAAAGACTTGCTGAATCTTATAGATGATATTAGCTTCAAGGAACACCCGTTAAGATATAACCCTCACCTTAGACACCTAAGGAACTTTATTCAGTCAACCCGGTGCAAACATGGAATCCTAGTACCAGCAGATAAAACGGGTAATATGTATAGAGTTGATTACGATATTTATAGCAAATTAATTAGGAAGGAACTAAACTCCAAATATAAAATTACGACTAAGAACAATTTGAAAAAAGTAAACATGGAAATGAAAGAGATCATGGAGAAACTAAATTTAACGGATAGAACGGAGCCACTTAAACCGTGTGAGCCCAGGATCAACCTTAAAGACCACAAAAAGAACTTCTTGAAAACCTTCGGTAAGGCTGATCTGTCCAACTAAGTCGGACATTGGCCGACTTAGTAAATCTATCCTGGATAATGTTCTACCCCAGATAACCCCTCTTCTCCCCTTAAACCTATGGCTAAGTACGGATGAAGTTCTAAAATGGTTTAACTCTCTAACTAATACTAGTAGTCTGTCCTTTATTCAGTTCGATATTAATAGTTATTACTCAAGTATTTCCCCTATCTTACTCAACAAATCACTAATATTTGCCATGAATCGCTCCCTCATATCTAGAGAAGAAATCAATATTGTGCTACTAGCTAGGAAGACATTTATAGAATTTGAAGATAAATTATGGACTAGAGCAGATACACCTAATTTTTTTGATATACCAATGGGTTCCAGTGATTCGGCTGAGGTAACCAACCTAGTGGGCGCATATCTATTAAAATGCATAAGCAAGGATATACCAGAAATACAGGGGGGTCTATATAGGGATGATGCTCTGTTTGTTATCCCTAGTAATAAAAATCTGTTATAGAAAGGATTAGAAAGAAAATTAATAAGTTCTTTAAGGATTTCAACCTCAGTATAACGTATGAACCGGGCACTAAAATAGTTAACTTCCTAGATATTACGCTAGACCTTAACTCCAAGCTACATTACCCATTTAGAAAGGAAGGCGAAATCACGAATTACGTAAATAAATTATCAAATCATCCCCCAAATATAATAGAATCTTTAGTAAGAAATATTTCATTAAGAATTTCAAAATTATCATCCAATAAGGATATATTTAACTCCCATTCTGAGCATTATAATGAGGCGTTAACTAAGGCTGGATACAACCAAAAGATTACATTCGTTGATAGGGGAACTCACGTATTCCTAATAATGAAGGTATCAGTAATCACGTAAGCAGCAATACAGACCAAGCCCGAAATAAAAGTAGAATTAAATTAATGGTAAACGCTAATCTAGCGCACAGGCCCAACAATTCAAATAGAAGCATTGACCAGAACATAGGTAACTCGGATAACATTGAAGTAGATAAACCTAAGATGCACAAAAATAAAAATAAAAATAATGGTAATAAATACAATAACTCCGGTGAGATGAATAGTAGTAATTCTACGAACCCTAAATTTAATAAAAAAGATATATTATGGCTGAATATCCCTTTCAACTGTGCGATACAATCGGATATACAGAACAAATTCAAAGTAATTCTGGAAAAAAATTTCCCTATCTCTCATAGATATCATAGAATTATATCTAGGAAAACAGTTAGGATTTCTTATTCAACCCTCCCAAATATGTCCACTTTAATAGCTAAGATTAATAATAAAAACATTAAACTAGCCAGGAAAGATAGAAATAAAAATAATAATATCAGCATGAATACCAATAGCAATTATAATAATACTACCAACAATAAAAACAACAATAGCAACTATCAAAACATAGGTGAAATTAGTAACCACAGAATGACTAATAACATTAACATTAATAGTAATAATAACAATGCCGATATTAATAGAAGTAATAATGTTAATAATAGAAATAATAGATATAAGGCTAATGGAGAAAATAAGGAGAATGAAAATATCAGTGATATTTATAACAGCAATATGCAGTCGGAAAAAAAGACTAACAATAATAGTAACATTACCAATAATATAAGAAATCATGGTAGGACTTTAAACCTAAATGATGAAGCTGAAGGATCAATAAATAATAGCAATACTTTAGATATCAGCACCAACTATAGAAATGATAATCAAAATAATAGGAACCTAAGACATCTACCCAAGAATAATCCAAAGCCTGAAGTTGCTCCTCCTGTGTGTAAGTGTAGAATAAAATCAAAATGCCCGGCACCTGGTCTATGTGGGGAAAATAATGTAATCTATAAATGTACCATATCCACGGAGAATAACAAATATCTTTACGTTGGATGTACAATTAATTTTCTAGCCAGAGTTAGAAATCACATCTCGTCTTTTAACTTACGTCATAAAGCTGGTACCACCACACTTTCAAACAAAATCTGGAACTCAAAAATAATAATAAAAATTATAACCTTAATTGGGAAATAGTTAGGAGAGCAATTCCGTATAAAAATAGTAGGGTTGGTTGCCAACTATGCTCCATGGAGACGTATGAAATTCTAAAGCATAGAAAACATAGAAACTTATTGAATAATCATATCGAACTAGGTCAAGTTTGTGTCCACGCTAAATTGAAGACTTTAAAATATTTTAAATGATTAGAATATCCGTAACTAGATAGATAGATATAACTTGATTTCTACTAGTATAGCACTGCTTTAAGTAGATAACTAAGAGTTCTCACACCACAGTTATCTTTTTCCTTATATCTGCATCAGTTTTTAGGGAACAGGGAAATGAATAGTACTTATACGCTGCTTAATTGAGGTCTTACCTAATTTCAAACTCATAATCTTTTAAATTCTTAATTTTAAATCTTAATTGTAATTTTTAATTTTAATTCCTAACTTAATCTAATTTAAGTAGCATAACTCTAATAAAATAAAATGAGATACTATAGCCCCATAATTCTATTTCAAAATTAAATAAATAAGGCTACCCCCTCGGTGATAATATGATTATCTTCATTATGATAGACAATCCCCTAACACCTTGTAAATGATCTTCTAAGATTTGACCTGTAGCCCGTCAATGTATGAATAATAACGGCAACTCCTTAAGACAATAAAATGAATAAATTAAATAAGTAAGTTTTATTGACTTTTTGATAAGATTATACTTAGATTTTCCTAATGTATTTTCTTTTGATTTTAGCATCTGACCCCTAAACCCCTGACTGTGTTATCTCTTTAGATTCTCTTTAAATTCATAGCTGATTTCAACAGCAATAAA